>NC_059461.1:93182919-93200419 GCF_905237065.1 Salmo salar
AACGGGGCGTCGTAAGGATTGGACCAAGGTGCAGTGGGAACGTGTAAACTCATCTTCTTTATTAATTCAAAAGAAGGGAAAACTAACAAATCACGTATACAAAACAACGAACGACACTAAACAGTCCTGTCAGGTGCACAGACACAAAACAGGAGACAACTACCCACAAACCCCCTCATAGCACATACACCCCTATACATAGGACCTTCAATCAGAGGCAACGAGGAACAGCTGCCTCCAATTGAAGGTCAATCAACAAACACTAAACATAGAAGTAGAAAAACTAGACCTGAACATAGAAAATCACTAACCTAGAACATAGACCAAAAACCCCGGAACATTCTAAACAAACACCCCCTGCCACGTCCTGACCAAACTACAATAACAAATAACCCCCTTATACTGGTCAGGACGTGACAATTGTGCAGATAAATATCCAAAAGACTACCAATTAACGCATGCAGAGCGGAACTCTGAAGATTCCCTTCAAATGTAAATATAAACAAAAGGACACAAAAAAAAAAAATTTTTTTTTTTTTTGGAACCATTTGAAATTAAAACCCCAAAACATCATTACATTTGAAAGATTCAAAGAGTCCCTTATGTCAGCTGTTTAAAACCTTACACAGCCCTATCATCCAAACATAGGGAAATCAATCCGATTGTTATAGAAATTAAAACCTCCTATTTCACAAATTGAGAAAATGAAGAAAAAAAATAAAATACAGAATAAAGTAAATTGCTATTTGGCCTCAAAAAAGAGAATGCAAATTGGCAGAATATCTCATCTCTGTCAGAGATACAGAACAGAGACAGATCCTGTCCAAACACAGGCTCAACGACCACCAAGGGAGACGCAAAAAAAAAATACTTGGCCTACCCAAGGAGCAGCGTCTGTGTGATCACTGCAGCACAGGGGACGTAGAGACAGAGAAAAGGCTTTTACCTCTACTATGAGAAAATACTCCCAAATAAGATCACATTTTCTAAAGAAAATATCTCAAATCAAATCCCAAACTTTTGTGCTAATTAATATTAATAACATAAAGATAGGAATTATTCTGGGTGAGGGAGGAATTGCAAATGTTACTGTCAGATATGTCTATGATTACCATAGCCTGAGTGACATCACATTACCATTTATTACCCTGAAATATTTCCATTGGAACCATCATCATGTTGTTGTATATAACTGACAGTAATACACAGTGGAACCATCATCATGTTGTATATAACTGACAGTAATACACAGTGGAACCATCATCATGTTGTTGTATATAACTGACAGTAATACACAGTGGAACCATCATCATGTTGTTGTATATAACTGACAGTAATACACAGTGGAACCATCATCATGTTGTTGTATATAACTGACAGTAATACACAGTGGAACCATCATCATGTTGTATATAACTGACAGTAATACACAGTGGAACCATCATCATGTTGTTGTATATAACTGACAGTAATACACAGTGGAACCATCATCATGTTGTTGTATATAACTGACAGTAATACACAGTGGAACCATCATCATGTTGTATATAACTGACAGTAATACACAGTGGAACCATCATCATGTTGTATATAACTGACAGTAATACACAGTGGAACCATCATCATGTTGTTGTATATAACTGACAGTAATACACAGTGGAACCATCATCATGTTGTATATAACTGACAGTAATACACAGTGGAACCATCATCATGTTGTTGTATATAACTGACAGTAATACACAGTGGAACCATCATCATGTTGTTGTATATAACTGACAGTAATACACAGTGGAACCATCATCATGTTGTTGTATATAACTGACAGTAATACACAGTGGAACCATCATCATGTTGTATATAACTGACAGTAATACACAGTGGAACCATCATCATGTTGTTGTATATAACAGACAGTAATACACAGTGGAACCATCATCATGTTGTTGTATATAACTGACAGTAATACACAGTGGAACCATCATCATGTTGTATATAACTGACAGTAATACACAGTGGAACCATCATCATGTTGTATATAACTGACAGTAATACACAGTGGAACCATCATCATGTTGTTGTATATAACTGACAGTAATACACAGTGGAACCATCATTATGTTGTTGTATATAACTGACAGTAATACACAGTGGAACCATCATCATGTTGTTGTATATAACTGACAGTAATACACAGTGGAACCATCATCATGTTGTATATAACAGACAGTAATAAATCAAATTTCAAATTCATTTTTAAATAGCCCTTCGTACATCAGCTGATATCTCAAAGTGCTGTACAGAAACCCAGCCTAAAACCCCAAACAGCAAGCAAAGCATGTGAAAGAAGCACGGTGGCTAGGAAAAACTCCCTAGAAAGGCCAAAAACCTAGGAAGAAACCTAGAGAGGAACCAGGCTATGAGGGGTGGCCAGTCCTCTTCTGGCTGTGCAGGGTGGATATTATAACAGAACATGGTCAAGATGTTAAAATATAAAAATTTTCATAAATGACCAGCATGGTCAAATAATAATAATCATAGTAGTTGTCGAGGGTGCAACAAGCACGTCCGGTGAACAGGTCAGGGTTCCATAGCCGCAGGCAGAACAGTTGAAACTGGAGCAGCAGCACGGCCAGGTGGACTGGGGACAGCAAGGAGTCATCATACCAGGTAGTCCTGAGGCATGGTCCTAGGGCTCAGGTCCTCCGAGAGAAAGACAGAAAGAGAGAAAGAGAGAATTAGAGAGAGCATATTTAAATTCACACAGGACACCGGATAAGACAAGAGAAATACTCCAGATGTAACAGACTGACCCTAGCCCCCCGACACATAAACTACTGCAGCATAAATACTGGAGGCTGAGACAGGTGGGATCAGAAGACACTGTGGCCCCATCCGATGATACCCCCGGACAGGGCCAAACAGGCAGGATATAACCCCACCCACTTTGCCAAAGCACAGCCCCCACACCACTAGAGGGATGTCTCCAACCACCAACTTACCGTCCTAAGACAAGGCCGAGTATAGCCCACAACGATCTCCGCCATGGCACAACCCAAGGGGGGGTGCCAACCCAGACAGGAAGACCACGTCAGTGACTCAACCCACTCAAGTGACGCACCCCTCCCATGGACGGCATGGAAGAACACCAGTAAGCCAGTGACTCAGCCCCTGTAAAAGGGTTAGAGGCAGAGAATCCCAGTGGAAAGAGGGGAACCGGCAAGGCAGAGACAGCAAGGGCGGTTTGTTGCTCCAGCCTTTCCGTTCACCTTCACACTCCTGGGCCAGACTACACTTAATCATAGGACCTACTGAAGAGATAAGTCTTCAGTAAAGACTTAAAGGTTGAGACTGAGTCTGCGTCTCTCACATTGGTAGGCAGACCATTCCATAAAAATGGAGCTCAGTGGAACCATCATCATGTTGTTGTATATAACTGACAGTAATACACAGTGGAACCATCATCATGTTGTTGTATATAACTGACAGTAATACACAGTGGAACCATCATCATGTTGTATATAACTGACAGTAATACACAGTGGAACCATCATCATGTTGTTGTATATAACTGACAGTAATACACAGTGGAACCATCATCATGTTGTTGTATATAACTGACAGTAATACACAGTGGAACCATCATCATGTTGTATATAACTGACAGTAATACACAGTGGAACCATCATCCTGTTGTTGTATATAACTGAAAGTAATACACAGTGGAACCATCATCATGTTGTTGTATATAACTGACAGTAATACACAGTGGAACCATCATCATGTTGTTGTATATAACTGACAGTAATACACAGTGGAACCATCATCATGTTGTTGTATATAACAGACAGTAATACACAGTGGAACCATCATCATGTTGTTGTATATAACTGACAGTAATACACAGTGGAACCATCATCATGTTGTTGTATATAACTGACAGTAATACACAGTGGAACCATCATCATGTTGTTGTATATAACTGACAGTAATACACAGTGGAACCATCATCATGTTGTATATAACTGACAGTAATACACAGTGGAACCATCATCATGTTGTTGTATATAACTGACAGTAATACACAGTGGAACCATCATCATGTTGTTGTATATAACTGACAGTAATACACAGTGGAACCATCATCATGTTGTTGTATATAACTGACAGTAATACACAGTGGAACCATCATCATGTTGTATATAACTGACAGTAATACACAGTGGAACCATCATCATGTTGTTGTATATAACTGACAGTAATACACAGTGGAACCATCATCATGTTGTATATAACTGACAGTAATACACAGTGGAACCATCATCATGTTGTTGTATATAACTGACAGTAATACACAGTGGAACCATCATCATGTTGTATATAACTGACAGTAATACACAGTGGAACCATCATCATGTTGTATATAACTGACAGTAATACACAGTGGAACCATGATCATGTTGTTGTATATAACTGACAGTAATACACAGTGGAACCATCATCATGTTGTATATAACTGACAGTAATACACAGTGGAACCATCATCATGTTGTATATAACTGACAGTAATACACAGTGGAACCATCATCATGTTGTATATAACTGACAGTAATACACAGTGGAATCATTATCATGTTGTATATAACTGACAGTAATACACAGTGGAACCATCATCATGTTGTTGTATATAACTGACAGTAATACACAGTGGAACCATCATCATGTTGTTGTATATAACTGACAGTAATACACAGTGGAACCATCATCATGTTGTTGTATATAACTGACAGTAATACACAGTGGAACCATCATCATGTTGTTGTATATAACTGACAGTAATACACAGTGGAACCATCATCATGTTGTTGTATATAACTGACAGTAATACACAGTGGAACCATCATCATGTTGTATATAACTGACAGTAATACACAGTGGAACCATAATCATGTTGTATATAACTGACAGTAATACACAGTGGAACCATCATCATGTTGTTGTATATAACTGACAGTAATACACAGTGGAACCATCATCATGTTGTATATAACTGACAGTAATACACAGTGGAACCATCATCATGTTGTTGTATATAACTGACAGTAATACACAGTGGAACCATCATCATGTTGTTGTATATAACTGACAGTAATACACAGTGGAACCATAATCATGTTGTATATAACTGACAGTAATACACAGTGGAACCATCATCATGTTGTATATAACTGACAGTAATACACAGTGGAACCATCATTATGTTGTATATAACTGACAGTAATACACAGTGGAACCATCATCATGTTGTTGTATATAACTGACAGTAATACACAGTGGAACCATCATCATGTTGTTGTATATAACTGACAGTAATACACAGTGGAACCATCATCATGTTGTATATAACTGACAGTAATACACAGTGGAACCATCATCATGTTGTATATAACTGACAGTAATACACAGTGGAACCATCATCATGTTGTTGTATATAACAGACAGTAATACACAGTGGAACCATCATCATGTTGTTGTATATAACTGACAGTAATACACAGTGGAACCATCATCATGTTGTATATAACAGACAGTAATACACAGTGGAACCATCATCATGTTGTTGTATATAACAGACAGTAATACACAGTGGAACCATCATCATGTTGTTGTATATAACTGACAGTAATACACAGTGGAACCATCATCATGTTGTATATAACTGACAGTAATACACAGTGGAACCATCATCATGTTGTATATAACTGACAGTAATACACAGTGGAACCATCATTATGTTGTATATAACTGACAGTAATACACAGTGGAACCATCATCATGTTGTTGTATATAACAGACAGTAATACACAGTGGAACCATCATCATGTTGTTGTATATAACAGACAGTAATACACAGTGGAACCATCATCATGTTGTTGTATATAACTGACAGTAATACACAGTGGAACCATCATCATGTTGTATATAACTGACAGTAATACACAGTGGAACCATCATCATGTTGTATATAACTGACAGTAATACACAGTGGAACCATCATCATGTTGTTGTATATAACTGACAGTAATACACAGTGGAACCATCATCATGTTGTTGTATATAACTGACAGTAATACACAGTGGAACCATCATCATGTTGTATATAACTGACAGTAATACACAGTGGAACCATCATCATGTTGTTGTATATAACAGACAGTAATACACAGTGGAACCATCATCATGTTGTTGTATATAACTGACAGTAATACACAGTGGAACCATCATCATGTTGTTGTATATAACAGACACTAATACACAGTGGAACCATCATCATGTTGTTGTATATAACTGACAGTAATACACAGTGGAACCATCATCATGTTGTATATAACTGACAGTAATACACAGTGGAACCATCATCATGTTGTTGTATATAACTGACACTAATACACAGTGGAACCATCATCATGTTGTTGTATATAACTGACAGTAATACACAGTGGAACCATCATCATGTTGTTGTATATAACTGACCGTAATACACAGTGGAACCATCATCATGTTGTACATAACTGACAGTAATACACAGTGGAACCATCATCATGTTGTATATAACTGACAGTAATACACAGTGGAACCATCATCATGTTGTTGTATATAACTGACAGTAATACACAGTGGAACCATCATCATGTTGTTGTATATAACTGACAGTAATACACAGTGGAACCATCATCATGTTGTTGTATATAACTGACAGTAATACACAGTGGAACCATCATCATGTTGTATATAACTGACAGTAATACACAGTGGAACCATCATCATGTTGTTGTATATAACTGACAGTAATACACAGTGGAACATCATCATGTTGTTGTATATAACTGACAGTAATACACAGTGGAACCATCATCATGTTGTATATAACTGACAGTAATACACAGTGGAACCATCATCATGTTGTATATAACTGACAGTAATACACAGTGGAACCATCATCATGTTGTTGTATATAACTGACAGTAATACACAGTGGAACCACCATCATGTTGTTGTATATAACTGACAGTAATACACAGTGGAACCATCATCATGTTGTATATAACTGACAGTAATACACAGTGGAACCATCATCATGTTGTATATAACTGACAGTAATACACAGTGGAACCATCATTATGTTGTATATAACTGACAGTAATACACAGTGGAACCATCATCATGTTGTTGTATATAACTGACAGTAATACACAGTGGAACCATCATCATGTTGTTGTATATAACTGACACTAATACACAGTGGAACCATCATCATGTTGTTGTATATAACTGACAGTAATACACAGTGGAACCATCATCATGTTGTATATAACTGACAGTAATACACAGTGGAACCATCATCATGTTGTTGTATATAACTGACACTAATACACAGTGGAACCATCATCATGTTGTTGTATATAACTGACAGTAATACACAGTGGAACCATCATCATGTTGTTGTATATAACTGACCGTAATACACAGTGGAACCATCATCATGTTGTACATAACTGACATTAATACACAGTGGAACCATCATCATGTTGTATATAACTGACAGTAATACACAGTGGAACCATCATCATGTTGTTGTATATAACTGACAGTAATACACAGTGGAACCATCATCATGTTGTTGTATATAACTGACAGTAATACACAGTGGAACCATCATCATGTTGTTGTATATAACTGACAGTAATACACAGTGGAACCATCATCATGTTGTATATAACTGACAGTAATACACAGTGGAACCATCATCATGTTGTTGTATATAACTGACAGTAATACACAGTGGAACCATCATCATGTTGTTGTATATAACTGACAGTAATACACAGTGGAACCATCATCATGTTGTATATAACTGACAGTAATACACAGTGGAACCATCATCATGTTGTTGATATAACTGACAGTAATACACAGTGGAACCATCATCATGTTGTTGTATATAACTGACAGTAATACACAGTGGAACCATCGTCATGTTGTTATATAACTGACAGTAATACACAGTGGAACCATCATCATGTTGTTGTATATAACTGACAGTAATACACAGTGGAACCATCATCATGTTGTTGTATATAACTGACAGTAATACACAGTGGAACCATCATCATGTTGTTGTATATAACTGACAGTAATACACAGTGGAACCATCATCATGTTGTTGTATATAACTGACAGTAATACACAGTGGAACCATCATCATGTTGTGATATAACTGACAGTAATACACAGTGGAACCATCATCATGTTGTTGTATATAACTGACAGTAATACACAGTGGAACCATCATCATGTTGTTGTATATAACTGACAGTAATACACAGTGGAACCATCATTATGTTGTATATAACTGACAGTAATACACAGTGGAACCATCATCATGTTGTTGATATAACTGACAGTAATACACAGTGGAACCATCATCATGTTGTTGTATATAACTGACAGTAATACACAGTGGAACCATCATCATGTTGTTGTATATAACTGACAGTAATACACAGTGGAACCATCATCATGTTGTATATAACTGACAGTAATACACAGTGGAACCATCATCATGTTGTTGTATATAACTGACAGTAATACACAGTGGAACCATCATCATGTTGTATATAACTGACAGTAATACACAGTGGAACCATCATCATGTTGTATATAACTGACAGTAATACACAGTGGAACCATCATGTTATTCATTTATTAGCCATTAATTATTTTTATGATATTTTTTAATTAAATGCATCGAATGAAGATTCCCCAATACAACAAAAAGAACCCATCTAGCTTGAGGATCTGTTTGGACAATGTGCACATTTGGATCAAATTTACTGTTAATTAATCTTCATCACTCCTTTTGAATTTATTTGCCCCATGGGAGAAATATATTTCACCCCTCCAGTCCTTTTTTCCTCAAAACTTAATCTAAAATTGTTGAATGAATTTCCTGTTAACAATAGATAATATATTTCTTCTCTTTTAGCCAGGTAAATACTGATCGTCTGTTCTTATTATCTGCTGGCTGTAATTATTTCACCATTTATCATAATGAGATACATTTAAATTCTATTTATCACAATATATGTTTGTAAACGTACCATTAAAAAGTACCAGAGCGAATGAGTGTCCTTATACAGTTCAAGTCGGAAGTTTACATACACTTAGGTTGGAGTCATTTTCAACCACTCCACAAATTTCTTGTTAACAAACTATAGTTTTGGCAAGTCGGTTAGGACATCTACTTTATGCATGACACAAGTCATTTTTCCAACATTTGTTTACAGACTGATTATTTCACTTATAATTCACTGTATCACAATTCCAGTGGGTCAGAAGTTTACATACACTAAGTTGACTGTGCCAACCTGTTGGGGCTAGGGGGCAGTATTGAGAATTTTGAAAAAAATATGTGCCCATTTTTAACTGCCACCTACACCAACTCAGAAGCTAGGATATGCATATTATTACCAGATTTGGATAGAAAGCACTCTGAATTTTCTAAAACTGTTTGAATGGTGTCTGTAAGTATAACAAAACTCATATGGCAGGCAAAAACCTGAGAAAAAAAAAGTCATTGTTATTAGATACCACAGTGAGAAAGGATTCATTTCGCACTTCCTACGGCTTCCACTAGATGTCAACGATCTTTATAAAGTTGTTTGAAGCGTCTATGATCAACAGAGACCGGATGACAAGGAAGGGAAGTTGACCTCCCTGGGATGTCGTCACTTCATTATTGGCTGCACCTGCGAATCATGTGATGCGATACATTTTTCAAAGACGTTTTTCAAGACACAGGAGAGGTCGGGTTGAAACATTACTGATGTTTCACGTTAAAAATGGCTCTAAAGATTGATGCTAAACAACGTTTGACATGTTTGAACGAACGTAAATAGATTATTTTTTGTACTTTTCGCCGTGACTTCCCCCCCCCGCGCTACTTTTTAGTAGCCTCCCGAAGCGCTAACAACTTGGAGTTATTGGGACATCAATTATGAACTTTGTTGAAAGAAACCACATTTGTTGTGGACCTGGGATGCCTGGAAGTGCCAATGGATGAAGATAATCAAAGGTAAGGGATTATTGACAATAGTAATTTTGATATTACATGGTTACAAGATGGTGCTAACCTGTATAGCCTAGCCTATTGTTCTTAGCACAGCACCCGGTTTATTGCAAATTGTGATTTCCCAGTAAAGTTATTTTGAAATCTGGCAATGCAGTAGCATTTACGAAATGTTAAACTATGAATATTTGAATGACAATATTATAATTTACCAATGTTTTCGAATAGTAATTTTGTAATTTGTAACGTTGTTCACCGGAAGCATTTCAGAGAAGAAAAAAATCTGAATTTCAGCGCCTGACCTTGAATTGAAAATGGATGTTTGTACTTTTGTGGCTATGTACTGTCCTAACATAATCTAACTTTATGCTTTTGCCGTAAAGCCTCTTTGAAAATCGAACAATGTGGTTAGATTAAGGAGATGTTTATCTTTTAAATTGTGTAAAATAGTTGATTGTTTGAGAAATTGAAATTATTAGATTTTTGATGTTTTGAATTTCCAGCCTTGCTAGCAATCCCGTCTCAGGGTTCATTGCTAACCTGTAGCCCCAACAGGATTTATTAAACAGCTTGGAAAATTCCAGAAAATGATATAATGGCTTTAGAAGCTTCTGATAGGCTAATTGACATCATTTGGGTCAATTGGAGGTGTACCTGTGGATGTATTTCAAGGCCTATCTTCAAACTCAGTGCCTCTTTGCTTGACATCATGGGAAAATCAAAAGAAATCATCCAAGACCTCAGAAAAAAAAACTGTAGACCTCCACAAGTCTGGTTCATCCTTGGGAGCAATTTCCAAACGCCTGAAGGTACCACGTTCATCTGTACAAACAATAGTACGCAAGTATAAACGCCATGGGACCACGCAGCCGTCATACCGCTCAGGAAGGAGACGCGTTCTGTCACCTAGAGATGAGCGTACTTTGGTGCAAAAAGTGCAAATCAATCTCAGAACAACAGCAAAGGACCTTGTGAAGATTCTGAAGGAAACAGGTACAAAGGTATCTATATCCACAATAAAACGAGTCCTATATCGACATAACCTGAAAGGCCGCTCAACAAGGAAGAAGCCACTGCTCCAAAACCGCCATAAAAAGCCAGACTACGGTTTGCATCTGCACATGGGGACAAAGATTGTACTTTTTCGAGAAATGTCCTCTGGTCTGATGAAACAAAAATAGAACTGTTTGGCCATAATGACCATCATTATGTTTGGAGGAAAAAGGGCGAGACTTGCAAGCCGAAGAACACCATCCCAACCGTGAAGCACAGGGGTGGCAGCATCATGTTGTGGGGGTGCTTTACTGCAGGAGGGACTGGTGCACTTCACAAAATACATGGCATCATGGGGGAGTAAAATGATGTGGATATATTGAAGCAACATCTTGGAAGGGTGTTTAACTGGCGGCAGAGAAGTCAGACGCAGGAGAGAAATGACTGTGTTTCCAACGGCGCAGTTTAGTCACAAAAAAAACACCCGAAAACATAATAATAAAAATCAATGGGTAACATAACCCGATGCACACCAGTACAGACGTACACAAACACTTACAATAAACAATCACCGACAAGGACATGAAGGGAAACAGAGGGTTAAATACACAGCAAGTAATTGATGGGATTGGAACCAGGTGTGATGGAAGACAAGACAAAACCAATGGAAAATGAAAAATGGATCAGCGATGGCTAGAAGGTTGGTGACGTCGACGGCCGAACACCGCCCGAACAAGGAGAGGGAACAACTTCGGCGGAAGTTGTGACATCTCAAGACATCAGTCAGTAAGTTAAAGCTTGGTCGCAAATGGGTCTTAACAATGACCCCAAGCATACTTCCAAAATTGTGGCAAAATGGCTTAAGGACAACAAAGTCAAGGTATTGGAGTGGCCGTCACAAAGCCCTGACCTCAATCCTATCGAAAATATGTGGGCAGAACTGAAAAAGTGTGTGCGAGCAAGGAGGACTACAAACCTGACTCAGTTACACCAGCTCTGTCAGTAGGAATGGGCCAAAATTCACCCAACTTATTGTGGGAAGCTTGTGGAAGGCTACTCAAAACGTTTGACCCAAGTTAAACAATTCAAAGGCAATGCTATCAAATACTAATTGAGTGTATGTGAACTTCTGACCCACTGGGAATGTGATGAAAGAAATAAAAGCTGAAATAAATCATTCTCTACTATTATTCTGACATTTCACATTCTTAAAATGAAGTGGTGATCCTAACTGACCTAAGACAAGGAATTTTTACTAGGATTAAAATGTCAGGAATTGTGAAAAACTGAGTTTCATTGTATTTGGCTAAGGTGTATGTTAGCATCCGACTTCAATTGTATGTACTATTATCGTTATTAACTGTATTTCATTACACTCATTGTTGTGGATTTACTGAAATGCTGCACCTCTATACTGCTTTGGCAATGTCTACTAACTGTATTTCATAACAAGAAAAGCAATCTGAATCTGAATTTGAGAGAGAAAGAGAGAGAGAGAGAAAATAGAGGTGGACAGAGAGGCATAGAGGGGACAGAGAGGCATAGAGGGGACAGAGAGGAATAAAGGGGGACAGAGAGGGATAGAGGGGGACAGAGAGGGATAGAGGGGACAGAGAGGAATAAAGGGGGACAGAGAGGGATAGAGGGGGACAGAGAGGCATAGAGGGGACAGAGAGGCATAGAGGGGACAGAGAGGAATAAAGGGGGACAGAGAGGGATAGAGGGGGACAGAGAGAAATAGACGGGACAGAGAGGAATAGAGGGGACAGAGAGGAATAAAGGGGGACAGAGAGGGATAGAGGGGGACAGAGAGGAATAGAGGGGGACAGGGAGGAATAGAGGGGACAGAGAGGAATAGAGGGGACAGAGAGGAATAGAGGGGACAGAGAGGAATAGAGGGGACAGAGAGATGGAAAATAGAGAGGAATAGAGGAATAGAGGGGACAGAGAGGAATAGAGGGGACAGACAGAGAGGTAAAATAGAGGGGACAGAGAGAAAGGGAGAGAAACAGAGTGGAAGAGAGAGCTTTAACACTGTAAAATACTGTATACTGCCTCTGGGTATGTTCAATGGCGTTATTGATCAACCTCTACCTGTTGAACATAGGCCCTTTCTATTCTCTCTCTGTATCTGACATCTGTTTTACTGAGACAACAGTTCTCAAACACTGACCTGCATCCCAAATGGCACCCCCCATTCCTTTTTATAGTGCACTACTTTTGACCAAGACCCATAGGGTTCTGCTGAAAAGTAGTGCACTATATAGGGAACAGGGTTCCATTTGGAATCACAGCCTGAGATGACTTTTCTCTAACACATAATAAAATTTATCTGTTCTACAACAGCTTTCATTTCCCCCCGTGGCTGAATGCTTTTTATTTTCAATCTCAGCGCAGAATAGACACAGCGACTGAGCAGAGACATAGATTCCTAAACATCCCCAAACCGCCATTAGAATACACATAACCATATGACTCGGGGTTTATTGTCACACAGCAGCTTCTTTTCAGACATCATCAACTAAATCAACAGCTCCTGCAGTCATCCCCAAACCAAGACTGAGGCTTCAATTCAATCAACTGCAGAGAAAGGAAAAGCCACATGCAGCTTCACACAGGCAGTGTAGGATGCATCTGAGGTAAACACCTAGCTCACACAAACTGTGTAGGCTGAATCTGAGGTAAAACCAGGTTCATACAAACTGTGTACGCTGAATCTGAGGTAAAACCAGGTTCATATAAACTGTGTAGGCTGAATCTGAGGTAAAACCAGGTTCATATAAACTGTGTAGGCTGAATCTGAGGTAAAACACCTCGCTCACACAAACTGTGTATGCTGAATCTGAGGTAAACACCTAGCTCACACAAACTGTGTAGGCTGAATCTGAGGTAAAACCAGGTTCATACAAACTGTGTATGCTGAATCTGAGGTAAAACTAGGTTCATACAAACTGTGTATGCTGAATCTGAGGTAAAACCAGGTTCATACAAACGGTGTACGCTGAATCTGAGGTAAAACCAGCTTCATACAAACTGTGTATGCTGAATCTGAGGTAAAACCAGGTTCATACAAACTGTGTATGCTGAATCTGAGGTTTAACCAGGTTCATACAAACGGTGTACGCTGAATCTGAGGTAAAACCAGCTTCATACAAACTGTGTAGGCTGCATCTGAGGTAAAACCAGGTTCATACAAACTGTGTATGCTGAATCTGAGGTAAAACCAGGTTCATACAAACTGTGTATGCTGAATCTGAGGTAAAACCAGGTTCATACAAACGGTGTACGCTGAATCTGAGGTAAAACCAGCTTCATACAAACTGTGTAGGCTGCATCTGAGGTAAAACCAGGTTCATACAAACTGTGTATGCTGAATCTGAGGTAAAACCAGGTTCATACAAACGGTGTACGCTGAATCTGAAGTAAAACCAGGTTCACACAAACTGTGTAGGCTGAATCTGAGGTAAAACCAGATTCATACAAACTGTGTATGCTGAATCTGAGGTAAAACCAGGTTCACACAAACTGTGTAGGCTGAATCTGAGGTAAAACCAGGTTCATATAAACTGTGTATGCTGAATCTGAGGTAAAACCAGGTTCATATAAACTGTGTATGCTGAATCTGAGGTAAAACCAGGTTCATATAAACTGTGTATGCTGAATCTGAGGTAAAACCAGGTTCATACAAACTGTGTATGCTGAATCTGAGGTAAAACCAGGTTCATACAAACTGTGTATGCTGAATCTGAGGTAAAACCAGGTTCATACAAACTGTGTATGCTGCATCTTAGGTACTGGCTCAAAACGCAGGGTTATTAGGGTCAGATAATATAATAAAAATACTACATTATAAACTGGGTTGTTTGAGTCCTGAATGCTGATTGGCTGACAGCCGTGGTTTAACAGACCGTTGTCACGTCCTGACCATAGAGAGCCCTTGGTTCTCTATGGTATAGTAGGTCAGGGCGTGACTAGGGGGGTGTTCTACGTTTATTATTTCTATGTTGGTGTGCTTGGTATGGTTCCCAATTAGAGGCAGCTGGTAATCGTTGCCTCTAATTGGGGATCATATTTAGGCAGCCATTTCCCCACTGTGTTTTTGTGGGATCTTGTTTTGAGTTAGTAGCATGTAGCACCTCTGATGTCACTGTTCGTTGTTTGTTTCTTTTTTTTTGTTTGGAAGTTTCTCTCGAATAAATATTTGGAACTTTAATCACGCTGCGCCTTGGTCCAGTTCTTACGAAGATCGTGACAACCGTATACCACGGGTATGACAAAACATTTATTTTTACTAATTACGTTTGGTAACCAGTTTACAATAGTAATAAGGCACCTCTGGGGTTTGTAATATATGGCCAATATACCACGCCGAAGGGCTGTATCCAGGCACTCCGCGTTGTGTCGTGCTTAAGAACATCCCTAAGCCGTGGTATATTGTTCATATACCACAAACCCCCGAGGTGCCTTATTGCTTAAGTCGTTACTGTAGTGTTTTTGCGGACTGTCCTGCGGTGTGGTTCCTTGATCTGAAATGGATTGAATTCTGACCAGGCTAGCTGTGATTGATCGCCTCTCTAGTCCTAGAGTCTGAACCGCCTGAACAGCCTTTGTGTACGTACATGTGTGTTAGCTCACTGTTCTTATCTCTCTGTGTGTGTGTGTGTGTGTGTGTGTGTGTGTGTGTGTGTGTGTGTGTGTGTGTGTGTGCGCTGTGTTAGCCCTCTGTCCTTATCTCTACCCCTGCATTGAGCAACCTACTGTGACCTGGGTGACACTCTTCACCCCAAGCCACTCTGCTATTCAAACACACACACAAACACACACACACAAACACATACACACACACACACACACACACACACAAACACACACAAACACACACACACACACACACACACACAAACCAACCGTTCTGTAGTTCCGTACTTACAGTCTGACAGGCTATGATCTCTTCTGCAAACGCCCTCTTTATCTGTGGGGTCACATTGTCCTTCAGCCAGTAATATTCAGGAACTATTCAGAAATGTTATTATTAGCCACCAACTCAGCTTAAAATTGTAGGTTAATTGCTATTATAAAATATTGTGAATAAATGAATATATTCAACACCTTACGGAATGTGTATTAATATGTACATGAGAATCTACAGTAAATGTATCATCCGTGATAAACCACACAGCTAGAACAAAGGAAAATATTTTTCAATGATATGTTGTCTTGCTCTACACCTCCTCCCAGCAATTGAGGAAGAGCTAGCCAGCAAAAAGCCAGCCATCGAAGAGCTAGCCATCGAAGAGCTAGCCATCGAAGAGCTAGCCATCGAAGTGTTAGCCTGGGAGGAGCTATCCAGTGAAGCGCTAGCCAGCAAAAAGCTAGCCATCGAAGATCTAGCCAGCAAAGAGCTAGCCATCGAAGAGCTAGCCAGCGATGTGCTTGCCAGCGAAGAGCTAGCCAGGGAAGATCTAGCCAGCAAAGAGCTAGCCTGGGAAGAGCTAGCCTGGGAAGAGCAAGCCTGAGAAGTGCTAGCCAGTGAAGAGCTAGCCTGGGAAGAGCTAGCCTGGGAAGTGCTAGCCAGTGAAGAGCTAGCCTGGGAAGAGCTAGCCTGGGAAGAGCTAGCCTGGGAAGAGCAAGCCTGAGAAGTGCTAGCCAGTGAAGAGCTAGCCTGGGAAGAGCTAGCCTGGGAAGAGCTAGCCTGGGAAGAGCAAGACTGGGAAGAGCTAGCCTGGGAAGAGCTAGCCTGGGAAGAGCAAGCCTGAGAAGTGCTAGCCAGTGAAGAGCTAGCCTGGGAAGGGCTAGCCTGGGTAGAGCTAGCCAGCGATGTGCTTGCCAGCGAAGAGCTAGCCAGGGAAGATCTAGCCAGCAAAGAGTTAGCCAGGGAAGTGCTAGCGAGCGAAGAGCTAGCCTGAGAAGAGCTAGCCAGAGAAGAGCTAGCCCGGGAAGAGCTAGCCATCGAATTCCGTAAGGAGTTGTCCGAACTGCACAAAAAGATCTGCAACCCAGGCTAAGAATGAGCAGGGTGAAGTGCTGAAGAATAATATATAGACAGCATCACACTACACTGAGGTTGTAAAGCCCATGCAGCGTTATAATAATATAGCTTTATCCCAAATGGCACCGTATTCCCTATACAGGGTACTACTTTTGACCAGAGCCCACAAGGCTCTATATAGGGTACTACTTTTGACCAGAGCCCATAGGGACAAAGCCACTGGGTTTCAGTCACTTTTCTATGGCAATTATTATTATTGTATATCTACAGTTTTCACAGAACATAGAAAGGCACTGGAGGCTCGACGTTTAATCTCTCTCACTCTGTGTCAGTCTCTCTGTTTCTCTCTCTCTCTCTCTCTCTGAATTTCTCCATTTTTCTTTTTGTGT
>NC_059461.1:93205419-93312919 GCF_905237065.1 Salmo salar
AGATGCCATCCTGCTTCATGAGAAAGATGCCACCCTGCTTCATGAGAAAGATGTGTTCCTGCTTCATGTGAAAGATGACATCCTGCTTCATGAAAAAGATTCCATCCTGCTTCATGAGAAAGATGACATCCTGCTTCATGAGAAAGATGCCACAGAGTTTCAAATAAAACGGATTAAGCAATTAACTGATAAAGATGTTTTCTTTGTGAGGGAGAAGGATTCTAGTTATCTATCAATGTTATCTATCTATATATGCTATATGTCTATCTATGCTATATGTCTATCTATGCTATATGTCTATCAATGTTATCTATCTATCAATGTTATCTATCTAGCTATGTTATATGCCTGTCTATGTTATATGTCTTTCTATGTTATATGGCTATCTGTCTATCTATGCTATCTGTCTATCTATGTTATCTGTATCTATGCTATATGTATTTCTATGCTATATGTCTGTCTATTGTCATGACGTTGGCCTGTGGGTAAGGTTTATGACCCCCCCATAAATACCTTTCTCCCTTCCCCTCTCTCTCTCTCTCTCTCTCTCTCTCTCTCTCTGACTCTACTGAAGGACTCTTGAATAGCCTTTGTTAAACATAGAGAGTCTGGAGACATCAAACAAGTGGGGGGAAAGGAACCATATTTCGGTAATAGAACCAGTTGAAAATATGTGTTGGTACTTAATGTATATAATGTCTGTTCGGTTGTCATCTGAGACATTATGACTGATGACAGGACGACATAAACTGTATCTGGGAAAGTCTACACATTCTAGTTATCAGATTCACATGGAATTGTTGTGCAAATTAAATGTTTGAATATGAAACTATTTGTAATAAGATTAAATGTAATTTTAGCTTCCAAATTAGAGAATTGGATAAGGTTTAGAGCACTGCTCAATCAGTGGCCCGCCCCTGTGAAGAGACATGGGTTATAAACTATGAAACACACCCTTCTCTCCCTCCACTATATAAGCCCTTGACGAAAATGTAACCTCCTGTTCCGAGGACGATAGGACGACGGTCCGTACGTTAAAAAGGACTAACATGTCAACTACAGATCTAACCCAACCTCAGCGTGAGCTTTGGTTGTGAATGGTATGAACTTTGAACTCTTATTCACTAAAGAAGTGAGACCTCCTAGCCGTTGAGTTAGCAACAGCAGCTGTAAACGTGGGCTAGGAAAGGACGGACGACGTATCCAGTCTAACACACAACCAAGATACTACAACGTATCCAATTTACCACCAGAAGCATTCTTCCGAGGACAGGAAGATCTCTGTTGGCTAGCCTCCTAGTCAACAGCCAGTGGAATCCCGTGGCGCGATATTCAAATACCTTAGAAATGCTATTACTTCAATTTCTCAAACATATGACTATTTTACACCATTTTAAAGACAAGACTCTCGTTAATCTAACCACACTGTCCGATTTCAAAAAGGCTTTACAAAGCAAAACATTAGATTATGTCAGCAGAGTACCCAGCCAGAAATAATCAGACACCCATTTTTCAAGCTAGCATATAATGTCACAAAAACCAAAACCACAGCTAAATGCTGCACTAACCTTTGATGATCTTCATCAGATGACACTCCTAGGACATTATGTTATACAATACATGCATGTTTTGTTCAATCAAGTTCATATTTATATCAAAAACCAGCTTTTTACATTAGCATGTGACTAGCATGTGACTAGCATTCCCACCGAACACTTCCGGTGAATTTACTAAATTACTCACGATAAACGTTCACAAAAAACATAACAATTATTTTAAGAATTATAGATACAGAACTCCTTTATGCAATCGCGGTGTCCGATTTTAAAATAGCTTTTCGGTGAAAGCACATTTTGCAATATTCTGAGTAGATAGCCCGGCCATCACAGGCTAGCTATTTTGACACCCACCAAGTTTGGTACTCACCAAACTCAGATTTACTATAAGAAAAATTGGATTACCTTTGCTGTTCTTCGTCAGAATGCACTCCCAGGACTTCTACTTAAACAACAAATGTTGGTTTGGTTCCAAATAATCCATAGTTATATCCAAATAGCAGCGTTTTGTTCGTGCGTTCAAGACACTATCCGAAGGGTGACGCGACGTGACAAAAAATTTCAAAATATTCCATTACCGTACTTCGAAGCATGTCAAACGCTGTTTAAAATCAATTTTTATGCGATTTTTCTCGTAAAATAGCGATAATATTCCGACCGGGAGTCGTTGTTTTCGTTCAAAGACTGAGAAAGTAAAATGGACTCTTCACGTTCACGTGCGCCCGTCTCATTGTTCTCAGATCGACCACTTACCAAATGCGCTACTGTTTTTCAGACAGTAACTGCAGAGTCATCATTCAACGTTCTGGCGCCTTCTGATAGCCTATGGGAGCCTTAGAAAATGTCACGTTACAGCAGAGATCCTTTGTTTTGGATAGAGATGACAAAGAAGGCCAAGAAATGGTCAGAGGTCGCTTCCTGTTTGGAATCTTCTCAGGTTTTGGCCTGCCATATGAGTTCTGTTATACTCACAGACACCATTCAAACAGTTTTAGAAACTTTAGGGTGTTTTCTATGCATATTCTAGTTACTGGGCAGGAGTAGTAACCAGATTAAATCGGTACGTTTTATATCCGGCCGAACAAATACTGCCCCCTATCCCCAACAGGCTAGCACGACCAGCATCTATGACCAACCTACGGAAGCGCAGCTCAGAGTAAGTATTTATTGCATTTTCCTTTTCCAAATGGGCGGTAATTTAGAATGCATAAGATACTGTATTTACCAAAGCTTAGATTCTCCCTTTGTTCCTCAGTCTACCCGCTCTTTTATTCAAGCCCAACCCCCTCTCTTTGTGTAACAAGCCATCATACAGGTTCCGTCCACCAGGGATGTTTTCTGTATGACATAATTTGCATTCTGTGTATATGTAATTCTGTGTGATTAGTTAGGTATTTAGTAAATAAATAATTAAACCAAACTTTGTATTGCTGATTCAACACGACACTATGCAATATGTCTATCTATGTTATCTGTATATCTATGCTATATGTCAATCTATGTTATATAACTATCTATGCTATATGTCTATCTTTGTTATCTGTCCATATATCTATGTTACAAGTCTCTATGTTATCTGTCTATCTATGTTATCTGTCTATCTATGTTATCTGTCTATCTATGTTATATGTCTTTCTATGTTATCTGTCTATCTACGTTATGTCTTTCTATGCTATATAAAAGTGGTGCATGCATATGTATTCACCCCCTTTGCTATGAGGCCCCTAAATAAGATCTGGTGCAACCAATTACCTTCAGAAGTCACATAATTAGTTAAATAAAGTCCACCTGTGTGCAATCTAAGTGTCACATGATCTGTCACATGATCTCAGTATATATACACTTGTTCTGAAAGGCCCCAGAGTCTGCAACACCGCTAAACAAGGGGCACCACCAAGCAAGCGGCACTATTGAGACCAAGGAGCTCTCAAAACAGGTCAGGGACCATGTTGTGGAGAACTACAGCTCAGGGTTGGGTTATAAAAAAAATATCAGAAACTTTTAACATCCCACAGAGCACCATTAAATCCATTATTAAAAAATGGAAAGAATATGGCACCTCCACCACCACAACAAACCTTCCAAGAGAGGGCCACCCACATAAACTTACGGACCAGGCAAGGATGGCATTAATCAGAGAGGCAACAAAGAGACCAAAGATAAACCTGAAGGAGCTGCAAAGCTCCACAGTGGAGATTGGAGTATCTGTCGATAGGACCACTTTAAGCCGCACACTCCACAGAGCTGGGCTTTACGAAAGACCGGCCAGAAAAAAAATAAGCAAACACGTTTGGTGTTCGCCAAAAGGCATGTGGGAGACTTCCCAAACATATGGAAGAAGGTACTCTGGTCAGATGAAACTAAATTTGAGCTTTTTGGCCATCAAGGAAAATGCTATGTCTGGCGCAAACCCAACACCTCTCATCACCCGAGAACACCATCCCCACAGAGAAGCAGGCGGCAGGTAGCCTAGTGGTTAGAGCGTTGGACTAGTAACCGAAAGATTGCACGATTGAATCCCTGAGCTGACAAGGTAAAAATCTGTCGTTCTGTCCCCTGAACAAGGCAGTTTAACCCACTGTTCCTAGGCCGTCATTGAAAATAAGAATTTGTTCTTAACTGACTTGCCAGGTAAAATGAAATAAAAAAGCATGGTGGTGGCAGCATCAGACTGTGGGGATGTTTTTCATCGTCAGGGACTGAGAAACTGGTCAGAATTGAAGGAATGATATGATGGATGGCGCTAAATACAGGGAAATTCTTGAGGGAAACCTGTTTCAGTCTTCCAGAGATTTGAGACTGGGACGGAGGTTCACCTTCCAGCAGGACAATGACCCTAAGCATACCGCTAAAGCAACACTCGAGTGGTTTCTGGGGAAACATTTTAACATCTTGGAATGGCCTAGTCAAAGCCCAGACCTCAATCCAATTCAGAATCTGTGGTATGACTTAAAGGTCGCTGTACACCAGCGGAACCCATCCAACTTGATGGAGCTGGAGCAGTTTTGCATTGAAGAATGGGCAAGAATCCCAGTGGCTAGATGTGCCAAGCTTATAGAGACATACCCCAAGAGACTTGCAGCTGTAATTGCTGCAAAAGGTGGCTCTACAAAGTATTGACTTTGGGGGGGGGTGAATAGTTATGCACGCTCTAGTTTTCAGTTTTTTTTGTTTGTTTCACAAGAAAAAATATTTTGCATCTTCAAAGTGGTAGGCATGTTGTTTAAATCAAATGATACAAACCCCCCCAAAAAATTCATTTTAATTCCAGGTTTGTAACGCAACAAAATGGGAGAAATGCCAAGGGGGTGAATACTTTCACAAGCCACTGTATCTATGTGTAACCAATGTGAAATGGCTAGCTAGTTAGTGGTGGTGTGCGCTAATAACGTTTCAATCGGTGACGTCACTCGCTCTGAGACTGTGAAGTAGTTGTTCCCCTTGCTCTGCCGCGGCTTTTGTGGTGCGATGGGTAACGATGCTTCGTGGGGTGTCAGTTGTTGATGTGTGCAGAGGGTCCCTGGTTCAAGCCCATGTTGGGGTGAGGAGAGGGACGGAAAGCTATACTGTTACATATGTTATGTCTATCTCTCGCCGTCTCCATCTGTCTCAATCTCTTTCTCACTCTGTCTATCAGAGGAAGCGAAGAGCTCTCTCCTCTCTGACCGAACACAGGTGCAACCCTGTTCAGGTCACATGGTGTGCCGGGTCATCTCACAAGGTCCTCAGTGCAGACAGTGATGAAAGTGAAAGGGTGAAAACATACAGCTGGTGGTCAGGCTAAATACTACTGGCTACTATGGCTACTGGCTGGCTTAGTGTTGTAGGGAATGGAGCTTACTTTCACCGTGATGTACTGTAGTTCTACCACTTATATTTATCGACGTGTGTGTGTGTGTGTGTGTGTGTGTGTGTGTGTGTGTGTATAGGATAACCGTGTTACATTGACAGGAAGCATTGGATTTCCTTCATAAATATTATTTGGTGTACTGTATATGACAACATATAATTGTGTTCTGTTGACAACTGATGTCACTTTGATAAAGAAAAAACGAAAAAAAGAATATCTGACTGCATTGTACTTCTACTTGAAAATGAGCATCATTTTCTATTGGATTTTTTTTTGTATTCGCTCAAATTGCCTGTCTTCTCAATGTACTGTTGAGCAATACCAGACGTTACATTGTGTTGCATTACAACAACCTTCCTGTATAGAGCTAACCCCCAGTACCCATTTAGACCTGCCTGACATCATAACCTTGGTCTATTGTGGCTAACCTCACTAATTGTGAAGTGTAGTCATTACTATGCTATATGTTCTCTGCCAACTACTGGGCTGTTCTGTAGGTCACACAGGAAGTGTTCCAAATGGCACCCTATTCCCTACCAAGTGCATTACTTTTGACCAGAGTCCTATGGGGTCCTGGTCAAAAGTAGTGCACTACATAGGGAATATGGTGCCACTTGGGACTCAGCTTCAGGCTTCGGTTGATGTCAGATCAGATAGAGTTGTAAAGATCAATTATAACCTAATTATTTTATTGTCTGTGTTTCGTTTGTACTGTAACAATGTTAAACACTGCTGATCATCCATTCATCATCCCGCTATCCTCCTTATTTTAATCAGTATAACAAAGGTTGCCTTTGAAATAGCACCCTACTTCCTAATATAGTGCACTATGCAAGCCCTGGTCACAAGTAATACACTATATAGGGATGAGTATGCCATTTCAGACACAAAGACTTGTTTTTTTAAATTTCACTACGAGCTAGTCTTGTAGACCTTTTATGTAAGGATCTGAAGTAATGTTCAACACATCAATAGGTGTCGTGAAAATTCAGTACTGAGAGAGATTCGGTCATTTCTTCAAACAATCATCTTTATTTAATATCGATTAATTATTGCAGTAATGAGGCTGGTCGACCCGCACGTGGGTTGTTATCTTAACCCCACCCTGGCTTAGTTTTCCAGATGCAAGGATGATTTTGAGACAATGAGGGATTGTTCTACACCTAAGCTATCTCTAGTAAAACACATTCTTGTCTCTGTAATGCAGTCTTTAACTCATTTGTCAGCTCAAGCTGTCACGTTCGTCTGAGGAATGGGACCAAAGCGTAGCGTGTGTATTGTTCTGAGTGTGGATGTGTGTTTTGAGTGTGGATGTGTGTGGATGTGTGTGGATGCGTGTGGATGTGTGTTTTGAGTGTGGATGTGTGTTTTGAGTGTGGATGTGTGTTTAGAGTGTGTTTTGAGTGTGGATGTGTGTGGATGTGTGTTCTGTGTGTGGATGTGTGTTTTGATTGTGGATGTGTGGATGTGTGTTTTGAGTGTGGATGTGTGTTTTGAGTGTGGATGTGTGTGGATGTGTGTTCTGTGTGTGGATGTGTGTTTAGAGTGTGGATGTGTGTTTTGAGTGTGGAGGTGTGTTTTGAGAGTGGATGTGTGGATGTGTGTGGATGTGTGTTTTGAGTGTGGATGTGTGGATGTGTGTTCTGAGTGTGGATGTGTGTTCTGAGTGTGGATGTGTGTTTTGAGTGTGGATGTGTGTTTTGAGTGTGGATGTGTGTTTAGAGTGTGGATGTGTGTTTAGAGTGTGGATGTGTGTTTTGAGTGTGGATGTGTGTTTAGAGTGTGGATGTGTGTTTAGAGTGTGGATGTGTGTTTAGAGTGTGGATGTGTGTTTAGAGTGTGGATGTGTGTTTAGAGTGTGGATGTGTGTTTAGAGTGTGGATGTGTGTTTAGAGTGTGGATGTGTGTTTAGAGTGTGGATGTGTGTTTAGAGTGTGGATGTGTGTTTTGAGTGTGGATGTGTGGATGTGTGTTTTGAGTGTGGATGTGTGTTTTGAGTGTGGAGGTGTGTTTTGAGTGTGGAGGTGTGTTTTGAGTGTGGATGTGTGGATGTGTGTTTTGAGTGTGGAGGTGTGTTTTGTGTGTGGATGTGTGTTTTGAGTGTGGATGTGTGTTTTGAGTGTGGATGTGTGTTTTGAGTGTGGATGTGTGTTTTGAGTGTGGATGTGTGTTTTGAGTGTGGATGTGTGTTCTGTGTGTGGATGTGTGTTCTGTGTGTGGATGTGTGTTCTGTGTGTGGATGTGTGTTCTGAGTGTGGATGTGTGTTTTGAGTGTGGATGTGTGGATGTGCAGCCCTTGGAGGATGAGATACTGTATATCGCTAAAGGTTCTGAACGGTTATATATATATATATATATATACGTAGTTGTATCTTTAATTCACAACTCTAAATGTAGACATTCTGCACTTCCACTTGAATGACCCGTGACTCTCACAGCTCCCGTATGCCAATGTGATTTAACATTAGCTTCATTGTTTTGTTCCGAAGTGAGACATCAATGGAATTCTTGAAATTCTTACAGCAGGAAACTGTTATTGTCAAAGCCTGAAATAACTTCTGACAACAATTAGTTACCATTCAGGAACTGACAAAGAGGGGTACAGAGATCTGGTGGAATTAGAGAGAGCTCTTTCACTGTAATTAAGACAATTACTGACAGGAATAACAATTATCATTAACCCTTTACAGGGGGAAAGTATGAAATTATATACTGTACATACATGAGAAGGGAGAGGAGAGGAGGGAAGGAGGAGATGAGAATAGAAGAAGATGCTGTCAGAATGCAGACAGAGAATCTAATATCCAGTCACCATTCCATTTTAGTACTGTTCGTCAGTCACAGCGGATCCAAAGTGGCCGGTGTCAATGTGACGTCTCCTGTAATACAGGTCTCTGTCAGAGGCTTCGTTCCAAATGTTACCCTTAGAGGATACTCTCAATGCCCTACCAGACACTGTTGTCGTGGATACTCTCAATGCCCTACCAGACACTGTTGTCGTGGATACTCTCAATGCCCTACCAGACACTGTTGTCGTGGATACTCTCAATGCCCTACCAGACACTGTTGTCGTGGATACTCTCAATGCCCTACCAGACACTGTTGTCGTGGATACTCCATCTCAATGCCCTACCAGACACTGTTGTCGTGGATACTCTCAATGCCCTACCAGACACTGTTGTCGTGGATACTCATCAATGCCCTACCAGACACTGTTGTCGTGGATACTCTCAATGCCCTACCAGACACTGTTGTCGTGGATACTCCTCAATGCCCTACCAGACACTGTTGTCGTGGATACTCTCTCAATGCCCTACCAGACACTGTTGTCGTGGATACTCCATCTCAATGCCCTACCAGACACTGTTGTCGTGGATACTCTTCAATGCCCTACCAGACACTGTTGTCGTGGATACTCTCAATGCCCTACCAGACACTGTTGTCGTGGATACTCCATCTCAATGCTCTACCAGACACTGTTGTCGTGGATACTCTCAATGCCCTACCAGACACTGTTGTCGTGGATACTCCATCTCAATGCCCTACCAGACACTGTTGTCGTGGATACTCTCAATGCCCTACCAGACACTGTTGTCGTGGATACTCTCAATGCCCTACCAGACACTGTTGTCGTGGATACTCTCAATGCCCTACCAGACACTGTTGTCGTGGATACTCTCAATGCCCTACCAGACACTGTTGTCGTGGATACTCTCAATGCCCTACCAGACACTGTTGTCGTGGATACTCTCAATGCCCTACCAGACACTGTTGCCGTGGATACTCTCAATGCCCTACCAGACACTGTTGTCGTGGATACTCCATCTCAAAGCCCTACCAGACACTGTTGTCGTGGATACTCTCAATGCCCTACCAGACACTGTTGTCGTGGATACTCTCAATGCCCTACCAGACACTGTTGTCGTGGATACTCCATCTCAATGTCCTACCAGACACTGTTGTCGTGGATACTCTCAATGTCCTACCAGACACTGTTGTCGTGGATACTCCATCTCAATGCCCTACCAGACACTGTTGTCGTGGATACTCCATCTCAATGCCCTACCAGACACTGTTGTCGTGGATACTCCATCTCAATGCCCTACCAGACACTGTTGTCGTGGATACTCCATCTCAATGCCCTACCAGACACTGTTGTCGTGGATACTCTCAATGCCCTACCAGACACTGTTGTCGTGGATACTCCATCTCAATGTCCTACCAGACATTGTTGTCGTGGATACTCTCAATGCCCTACCAGACACTGTTGTCGTGGATACTCCATCTCAATGCCCTACCAGACACTGTTGTCGTGGATACTCTCAATGCCCTACCAGACACTGTTGTCGTGGATACTCTCAATGCCCTACCAGACACTGTTGTCGTGGATACTCCATCTCAATGCCCTACCAGACACTGTTGTCGTGGATACTCTCAATGCCCTACCAGACACTGTTGTCGTGGATACTCCTCAATGCCCTACCAGACACTGTTGTCGTGGATACTCCACTCAATGCTCTACCAGACACTGTTGTCGTGGATACTCCATCTCAATGCCCTACCAGACACTGTTGTCGTGGATACTCCATCTCAATGCCCTACCAGACACTGTTGTCGTGGATACTCCATCTCAATGCACTACCAGACACTGTTGTCGTGGATACTCCATCTCAATGCCCTACCAGACACTGTTGTCGTGGATACTCCATCTCAATGCCCTACCAGACACTGTTGTCGTGGATACTCTCAATGCCCTACCAGACACTGTTGTCGTGGATACTCCATCTCAATGCCCTACCAGACACTGTTGTCGTGGATACTCCATCTCAATGCCCTACCAGACACTGTTGTCGTGGATACTCTCAATGCCCTACCAGACACTGTTGTCGTGGATACTACCTAACAACTCAGACATGCTGATTCATTTTGGGTCCCAAATGGCACCCTACAGTATTTTCCATGAACGTAAACTACTTTTGGCCTTGGCCAATAGAGTGTCATTTCAAATCAAAACGGTATTGGTAACATACACATGCCTTCCCTGTGGCTCAGTTGGTAGAGCATAGTGTTTGCAACGCCAGCATGGTGTGTGCAACGCCAGGGTTGTGGGTTAGATTCCCACGGGGGGCCAGTACAAAAATAAACATGCATGAAATGAAAATGAAATGTATGCATTCACTACTGTAAGTCGCTCTGGATAAGAGTGTCTGCTAAATGACTAAAATGTAAATGTACACATGTTTAGCAGATGCAATGACAGGTGTAGCGAAGTGCTTGTGTTCCTAGCTCCAACAGTGCAGTAATATCTAACAATACACAATATTTGATTTTTTTGTACCTTTATTTAACTAGGCAAGTCAGTTAAGAACAAATTCTTATTTACAATGACGGCCTACCAGGGAACAGTGGGTTAACTGCCTTGTTCAGGGGCAGAAGGACAGATCTTTACCTTGTCAGCTCGGGGATTCAATCTTGCAACCTTTCGGTTACTAGTCCAACGCTCTAACCACTAGGCTACCTGCTCTAACCACAAGGCTACCTGCCTCCTCTAACCACTAGGCTACCTGCCTCCTCTAACCACTAGGCTACCTGCTCTAACCACTAGGCTACCTGCTCTAACCACTAGACTACCTGCCTCCTCTAACCACTAGGCTACCTGCCTCCTCTAACCACTAGGCTACCTGCTCTAACCACTAGGCTACCTGCTCTAACCACTAGACTACCTGCCTCCTGTAACCACCAGGCTACCTGCTCTAACCAATAGGCTACCTGCTCTAACCACTAGACTACCTGCTCTAACCACTAGGCTACCTACCTCCTCTAACCACTAGGCTACCTGCTCTAACCACTAGGCTACCTGCTCTAACCACTAGACTACCTGCCTCCTGTAACCACTAGGCTACCTGCTCTAACCACTAGGCTACCTGCTCTAACCACTAGGCTACCTGCTCTAACCACTAGGCTACCTGCCTCCTCTAACCACTAGACAACCTGCCTCCTCTAACCACTAGGCTACCTGCCTACTCTAACCACTAGGCTACCTGCCTCCTCTAACCACTAGGCTACCTCCTCTAACCACTAGGCTACCTGCCTCCTCTAACCACTAGGCTACATGCTTCCTCTAACCACTAGGCTACCTGCCTCTTCTAACCACTAGGCTACCTGCCTCCTCTAACCACTAGGCTACCTGCTCTAACCACTAAGCTCCCTGCTCTGACCACTAGACTACCTGCTCTAACCACTAGGCTACCTGACTCCTCTAACCACTAGACTACCTGCATCCTCTAACCACTAGGCTACCTGCTCTAACCACTAGGCTACATGCTCTAACCACTACACTACCTGCCTCCTCTAACCACTAGGTTACCTGCCTCCTCTAACCCCTAGGCTACCTGCCTCCTCTAACCACTAGACTACCTGCCTCCTCTAACCACTAGGCTACCTGCGTCCTCTAACCACAAGGCTACCTCCTCTAACCACTAGGCTACCTGCCTCCTCTAACCACTAGGCTACCTGCTCTAACCACTAGGCTACCTGCTCTAACCACTAGGCTACCTGCTCTAACCACTAGGCTACCTGCTCTAACCACTAGACTACCTGCCCTAACCACTAGACTACCTGCCTCCTCTAACCACTAGGCTACCTGCTCTAACCACTAGGCTACCTGCTCTAACCACTAGACTACCTGCCCTAACCACTAGACTACCTGCCTCCTCTAACCACTAGGCTACCTGCTCTAACCACTAGGCTACCTCCTCTAACCACTAGGCTACCTCCTCTAACCACTAGGCTACCTGCTCTAACCACTAGGCTACCTGCTCTAACCACTAGGCTACCTGCTCTAACCACTAGACTACCTGCCTCCTCTAACCACTAGGCTACCTGCTCTAACCACTAGGCTACCTGCCTCGTCTAACAAATAGGCTACCTGCCTCCTCTAACCACTAGGCTACCTGCTCTAACCACTAGGCTACCTGCTCTAACCACTAGGCTACCTGCTCTAACCACTAGGCTACCTGCTCTAACCACTAGACTACCTGCCCTAACCACTAGACTACCTGCCTCCTCTAACCACTAGGCTACCTGCTCTAACCACTAGGCTACCTGCTCTAACCACTAGACTACCTGCCCTAACCACTAGACTACCTGCCTCCTCTAACCACTAGGCTACCTGCTCTAACCACTAGGCTACCTCCTCTAACCACTAGGCTACCTCCTCTAACCACTAGGCTACCTCCTCTAACCACTAGGCTACCTGCTCTAACCACTAGGCTACCTGCTCTAACCACTAGGCTACCTGCTCTAACCACTAGACTACCTGCCTCCTCTAACCACTAGGCTACCTGCTCTAATCACTAGGCTACCTACTCTAACCACTAGGCTACCTGGTCTAACCACTAGGCTACCAGCTCTAACCACTAGACTACCTGCCTCCTCTAACCACTAGGCTACCTGCGTCCTCTAACCACAAGGCTACCTCCTCTAACCACTAGGCTACCTGCATCCTCTAACCACTAGGCTACCTGCTCTAACCACTAGGCTACCTGCTCTAACCACTAGGCTACCTGCTCTAACCACTAGACTACCTGCCCTAACCACTAGTCTACCTGCCTCCTCTAACCACTAGGCTACCTGCCCTCTAACCACTAGGCTACCTGCTCTAACCACTAGACTACCTGCCATAACCACTAGACTACCTGCCTCCTCTAACCACTAGGCTACCTGCTCTAACCACTAGGCTACCTCCTCTAACCACTAGGCTACCTCCTCTAACCACTAGGCTACCTGCTCTAACCACTAGGCTACCTGCTCTAACCACTAGGCTACCTGCTCTAACCACTAGACTACCTGCCTCCTCTAACCACTAGGCTACCTGCTCTAACCACTAGGCTACCTGCCTCGTCTAACAAATAGGCTACCTGCCTCCTCTAACCACTAGGCTACCTGACTCCTCTAACCACTAGGCTACCTGCTCTAACCACTAGGCTACCTGCTCTAACCACTAGGCTACCTGCTCTAACCACTAGACTACCTGCCCTAACCACTAGACTACCTGCCTCCTCCAACCACTAGGCTACCTGCTCTAACCACTAGGCTACCTGCTCTAACCACTAGACTACCTGCCCTAACCACTAGACTACCTGCCTCCTCTAACCACTAGGCTACCTGCTCTAACCACTAGGCTACCTCCTCTAACAACTAGGCTACCTCCTCTAACCACTAGGCTACCTGCTCTAACCACTAGGCTACCTGTTCTAACCACTAGGCTACCTGCCTCCTCTAACCACTAGACTACCTGCCTCCTCTAACCACTAGGCTACCTGCCTCCTCTAACCACTAGGCTACCTGCCTCCTCTAACCACTAGGCTACCTGCCTCCTCTAACCACTAGGCTACCTGCCTCCTCTAACCACTAGACTACCTGCCTCCTCTAACCCCTAGGCTACCTGCTCTAACCACTAGGCTACCTGCCTCCTCTAACCACTAGACTACCTGCCTCCTCTAACCACTAGGCTACCTGTTCTAACCACTAGGCTACCTGCTCTAACCACTAAGCTACCTGCTCTAACCACTAGGCTACCTCCTCTAATCACTAGGCTACCTACTCTAACCACTAGGCTACCTGGTCTAACCACTAGGCTACCAGCTCTAACCACTAGACTACCTGCCTCCTCTAACCACTAGGCTACCTGCGTCCTCTAACCACAAGGCTACCTCCTCTAACCACTAGGCTACCTGCATCCTCTAACCACTAGGCTACCTGCTCTAACCACTAGGCTACCTGCTCTAACCACTAGGCTACCTGCTCTAACCACTAGACTACCTGCCCTAACCACTAGTCTACCTGCCTCCTCTAACCACTAGGCTACCTGCTCTAACCACTAGGCTACCTGCTCTAACCACTAGACTACCTGCCATAACCACTAGACTACCTGCCTCCTCTAACCACTAGGCTACCTGCTCTAACCACTAGGCTACCTCCTCTAACCACTAGGCTACCTCCTCTAACCACTAGGCTACCTGCTCTAACCACTAGGCTACCTGCTCTAACCACTAGGCTACCTGCTCTAACCACTAGACTACCTGCCTCCTCTAACCACTAGGCTACCTGCTCTAACCACTAGGCTACCTGCCTCGTCTAACAAATAGGCTACCTGCCTCCTCTAACCACTAGGCTACCTGCCTCCTCTAACCACTAGGCTACCTGCTTCCTCTAACCACTAGGCTACCTGCCTCCTCTAACCACTAGGCTACCTGCTCTAACCACTAGGCTACCTGCCTCCTAACCACTAGACTACCTGCCTCCTCCAACCACTAGGCTACCTGCTCTAACCACTAGGCTACCTGCTCTAACCACTAGACTACCTGCCCTAACCACTAGACTACCTGCCTCTAACCACTAGGCTACCTGCTCTAACCACTAGGCTACCTCCTCTAACAACTAGGCTACCTCCCCCTAACCACTAGGCTACCTGCTCTAACCACTAGGCTACCTGTCCTCTAACCACTAGGCTACCTGCCTCCTCTAACCCCTAGACTACCTGCCTCCTCTAACCACTAGGCTACCTGCTCTCTAACCACTAGGCTACCTGCCTCCTCTAACCACTAGGCTACCTGCCTCCTCTAACCACTAGGCTACCTGCCTCCTCTAACCACTAGACTACCTGCCTCCTCTAACCCCTAGGCTACCTGCTCTAACCACTAGGCTACCTGCCTCCTCTAACCACTAGACTACCTGCCTCCTCTAACCACTAGGCTACCAGCTCTAACCACTAGACTACCTGCCTCCTCTAACCACTAGGCTACCTGCGTCCTCTAACCACAAGGCTACCTCCTCTAACCACTAGGCTACCTGCATCCTCTAACCACTAGGCTACCTGCTCTAACCACTAGGCTACCTGCTCTAACCACTAGGCTACCTGCTCTAACCACTAGACTACCTCCCCTAACCACTAGGCTACCTGCCTCCTAACCACTAGGCTACCTGCTCCTCTAACCACTAGGCTACCTGCCTCCTCTAACCACTAGACTACCTGCCTCCTCTAACCACTAGGCTACCTGCCTCTAACCACTAGGCTACCTGCTCTAACCACTAGGCTACCTGCCCCTCTAACCACTAGGCTACCTGCCCTCCTCTAACCACTAGGCTACCTGCCTCCTCTAACCACTAGGCTACCTGCTCTCTAACCACTAGGCTACCTGCTCTAACCACTAGACTACCTGCCTCCTCTAACCACTAGGCTACCTGCCTCCCTAACCACTAGGCTACCTGCGTCGCTCTAACCAATAGGCTACCTGCTCCTCTAACCACTAGGCTACCTGACTCCTCTAACCACTAGGCTACCTGCTCTAACCACTAGGCTACCTGCTCTAACCACTAGGCTACCTGCTCTAACCACTAGACTACCTGCCCTAACCACTAGACTACCTGCCTCCTCTAACCACTAGTCTACCTGCTCTAACCACTAGGCTACCTGCTCTAACCACTAGACTACCTGCCCTAACCACTAGACTACCTGCCTCCTCTAACCACTAGGCTACCTGCTCTAACCACTAGGCTACCTCCTCTAACCACTAGGCTACCTCCTCTAACCACTAGGCTACCTGCTCTAACCACTAGGCTACCTCTTCTAACCACTAGGCTACCTGCTCTAACCACTAGACTACCTGCCTCCTCTAACCACTAGGCTACCTGTTCTAACCACTAGGCTACCTGCCTCCTCTAACCACTAGGCTACCTGCCTCCTCTAACCACTAGGCTACCTGCCTCCTCTAACCACTAGACTACCTGCCTCCTCTAACCACTAGGCTACCTGCTCTAACCACTAGGCTACCTGCCTCCTCTAACCACTAGACTACCTGCCTCCTCTAACCACTAGGCTACCTGTTCTAACCACTAGGCTACCTGCTCTAACCACTAAGCTACCTGCTCTAACCACTAGGCTACCTGCTCTAACCACTAGGCTACCTCCTCTAACCACTAAACTACCTCCCCTAACCACTAGGCTACCTGCTCTAACCACTAGGCTACCTGCCTCCTCTAACCACTAGGCTACCTGCCTCCTCTAACCACTAGACTACCTGCCTCCTCTAACCACTAGGCTACCTGCTCTAACCACTAGGCTACCTGCTCTAACCACTACGCTACCTGCCTCCTCTAACCACTAGGCTACCTGCCTCCTCTAACCTCTAGGCTACCTGCCTCCTCTAACCACTAGGCTACCTGCCTCCTCTAACCCCTATGCTACCTGCTCTAACCACTAGGCTACCTGCCTCCTCTAACCACTAGACTACCTGCCTCCTCTAACCACTAGGCTACCTGCGTCCTCTAACCACAAGGCTACCTCCTCTAACCACTAGGCTACCTGCCTCCTCTAACCACTAGGCTACCTGCTCTAACCACTAGGCTACCTGCTCTAACCACTAGGCTACCTGCTCTAACCACTAGACTACCTGCCCTAACCACTAGACTACCTGCCTCCTCTAACCACTAGTCTACCTGCTCTAACCACTAGGCTACCTGCTCTAACCACTAGACTACCTGCCCTAACCACTAGACTACCTGCCTCCTCTAACCACTAGGCTACCTGCTCTAACCACTAGGCTACCTCCTCTAACCACTAGGCTACCTGCTCTAACCACTAGACTACCTGCCTCCTCTAACCACTAGGCTACCTGCTCTAACCACTAGGCTATCTGCCTCGTCTAACAAATAGGCTACCTGCCTCCTCTAACCACTAGGCTACCTGCCCTCTAACCACTAGGCTACCTGCCTCGTCTAACAAATAGGCTACCTGCCTCCTCTAACCACTAGGCTACCTTCCTCCTCTCCAACCACTAGGCTACCTGCCTCCTCTAACCACTAGGCTACCTGCCTGCTCTAACCACTAGGCTACCTGCCTCGTCTAACAAATAGGCTACCTGCCTCCTCTAACCACTAGGCTACCTTCCTCCTCTAACCACTAGGCTACCTGCCTCCTCTAACCACTAGGCTACCTGCCTGCTCTAACCACTAGGCTACTTGCTCTAACCACTAGGCTACCTGCTCTAACCACTAGGCTACCTGCTCTAACCACTAGGCTACGCAGCCTCCTCTAACCACTAGGCTACCTGCCTCCTCTAACCACTAGGCTACCTGCCTCCTCTAACCACTAGGCTACCTGCCTCCTCTAACCACTAGGCTACCTGCTCTAACCACTAGGCTACCCGCCTCCTCTAACCACTAGACTACCTGCCTCCTCTAACCACTAGGCTACCTGCTCTAACCACTATGCTACCTACTCTAATCACTTGGCTACCTCCTCTAACCACTAGACTACCTGCCTCCTCTAACCCCTAGGCTACCTGCTCTAACCACTAGGCTACCTGCCTCCTCTAACCACTAGACTACCTGCCTCCTCTAACCACTAGGCTACCTGCTCTAACCACTAGGCTACCTGCTCTAACCACTAAGCTACCTGCTCTAACCACTAGGCTACCTGCTCTAACCACTAGGCTACCTGCCTCCTCCAACCACTAGGCTACCTCCTCTAACCACTAAGCTACCTCCTCTAACCACTAGGCTACCTGCTCTAACCAGAGGGCTACCTGCTCTAACCAGAGGGCTACCTGCTCTAACCACTAAGCTACCTGCTCTAACCACTAGGCTACCTGCTCTAACCACTAGGCTACCTGCTCTAACCACTAGGCTACCTCCTCTAACCACTAGGCTACCTGCTCTAACCACTAGGCTACCTGGTCTAACCACTAGGCTACCAGCTCTAACCACTAGGCTACCTGCCTCCTCCAACCACTAGGCTACCTCCTCTAACCACTAGGCTACCTGCTCTAACCACTTGGCTACCTGCTCTAACCACTAGGCTACCTGCTGTAACCACTAGGCTACCTGCCCCTCTAACCACTAGGCTACCTCCTCTAACCACTAAGCTACCTCCTCTAACCACTAGGCTACCTGCTCTAACCAGTAGGCTACCTCCTCTAACCACTAAGCTACCTGCTCTAACCACTAGGCTACCTGCTCTAACCACTAGGCTACCTGCTCTAACCACTAGGCTACCTCCTCTAACCACTAGGCTACCTGCTCTAACCACTAGGCTACCTGGTCTAACCACTAGGCTACCAGCTCTAACCACTAGGCTACCTGCCTCCTCCAACCACTAGGCTACCTCCTCTAACCACTAGGCTACCTGCTCTAACCACTTGGCTACCTGCTCTAACCACTAGGCTACCTGCTGTAACCACTAGGCTACCTCCTCTAACCACTAGGCTACCTGCTCTAACCACTAGGCTACCTGCCCTAACCACTAGGCTACCTGCTCTAACCACTAGGCTACCTGCTCTAACCACTAGGCTACCTCCTCTAACCACTAGGCTACCTCCTCTAACCACTAGGCTACCTGCCTCCTCTAACCACTAGGCTACCTCCTCTAACCACTACGCTACCTCCTCTAACCACTAGGCAACCTGCTCTAACCACTAGGCTACCTGCTCTAACCACTAGGCTACCTCCTCTAACCACTAGGCTACCTCCTCTAACCACTAGGCTACCTGCCTCCTCTAACCACTAGGCTACCTCCTATAACCACTAGGCTACCTCCTCTAACCACTAGGCTACCTGGTCTAACCACTAGGCTACCAGCTCTAACCACTAGGCTACCTGCCTCCTCCAACCACTATGCTACCTCCTCTAACCACTAGGCTACCTGCTCTAACCACTAGGCTATCTGCCTCCTCTAACTACTAGGCTACCTCCTCTAACCACTAGGCTACCTCCTCTAACCACTAGGCTACCTGCCTCCTCTAACCACTAGGCTACCTCCTCTAACCACTAGGCTACCTCCTCTAACCACTAGGCTACCTCCTCTAACCACTAGGCTACCTGCTCTAACTACTAGGCTACACTGCCTAAAAGTACACACAACCTACAAGTAAAATAATGGATTTAAGAAATATATAAATATATTAGGATGTGCAATGTCGGAGTCCAAAGTATAAATATATATACAGTATCAGCCAAAATTTGGGACCCCCCTACAGTACTCATTCAAGGGATTTTCTTTATTTTTACTATTTTCTAGATTTTAGAATAATATTGAAGACATAAAAACCATGTAATAACACATATGGAGTCATGTAGTAACCAAAAACGCGTTAAACAAATCAAACCAAAGGAAAGGAAGACCCAGAGTTTCCTCTGCTGCAGAGGATAAGTTTAGATTTTTGAATCAAAGTATGACACAGGGTAGGTGAACAGATGATCTCTGTATGTGTGGTTCCCACCGTGAAGCATGGAGGAGGAGGTGTGATGGTGCTTTGCTGATAACACTGTCAGTGATTTATTTAGAATTCAAGGCACACTTAACCAGCATGGCTCCCACAGCATTCTACAGCGATACGCCATCCCATCTGGTTTGTGCTTAGTGGGACTATCTTTTGTTTTTCAACAGGACAATGACCCAACACACCTCCAGGCTGTGTAATAACTATTTGACCAAGAAGGAGAGTGATGGAGTGCTGCACCAGATGACCTGGCCGCCACAATCACCCGACTTCAACCCAATTGAGATGGTTTGGGTTCAGTTGGACCGCAGAGTGAAGGAAAAGCAGCCAACAAGTGCTCAGCATATGTGGGAACTCCTTCAAGACTGTTTGAGTCAGATTGAGCTGTGACTTAATTCAGTGTACTCTAAGCTGGTGTGTATTAGACAGTATTTGTCATGTACTCTAAACTTTTCTGTTTTAGACAGTATTTGTCATGTACTCTGAGGTGGTGTGTATTAGACAGTTGTGACTGATCATTACATTTACATTTGAGTCATTTCGCAGACGCTCTTATCCAGAGCGACTTACAGTAGTGAATGCATACATTTCATACATTTTTTTTTCTTCTCCGTACTGGTCCCCCGTGGGAATCGAACCCACAACCCTGGCGTTGCAAATACCATGCTCTACCAAGTGAGCCACACAGGACCACATAGTGTTGTTACAGGTCACTGACAGTGTATCTTTATAAACAGTAGGTCCCGCACAGTTCTAATAGATTCCGGCGTGAACAACATGTGGACTAGAACTTAACAGTTCGGGTTCCAGCCTGGCTAACCAGTCAAACTCTGTCAACTGGTAGCTTAGCTCGCTATCGTACTGTACCTTCTGGGTCTGGCGCTCCACGCTATTCATTATCGACCTGTTGCATTATTGGATGTTTTGGTTTTAACTCGCGTACATACGTGTAGCGGACGGTAGGTTCTGACTTTGACATCTATTACGGTTCTGGGATGACACTGGAATTATCCATCTCAATTCCACCTCTACCTTTCACACACACACACACACACACACACACACACACACACACACACACACACACACACACACACACACACACACACACACACACACACACACACACACACACACACACACACGGTCGGATTATTGTTTTTGCATTCCCACCGCTACCTGTCTGCATCTGGCCAACGCTTTGTTCCAGGAAACAGCTAGACCTTTCCCAGGGGGCTTTGCTGTGCTGCATACGACTGTCAGTAAATGTAGACATCCACACCATTATCACATACAGGTTAGCCGTAGGCCTTTAGCTTCTTACAGCCCCCACTATTGTCACTACTATCTCTATTATCACTACTATCGCTGTTATCACTACTATCTCTGTTATCACTATTATCACTGTTATCTCTACTATCTCTATTATCACTGTTATCTCTGTTATCGCTGTTATCACTGTTATCTCTGTTATCACTGTTATCTCTGTTATCACTGTTATCACTGTTATCTCTGTTATCACTGTTATCTCTGTTATCACTATTATCTCTGTTATCACTGTTATCTCTGTTATCACTGTTATCACTGTTATCTCTGTTATCACTGGTATAACTAGTATCACTATTATCTCTGTTATCACTATTATCTCTGCTATTATTATTATCACTGGTATCGCTATTATCTCTGCTATCACTATTATCTCTGTTATCACTATTATCTCTGTTATTACTATTATCACTGGTATAACTAGTATCACTATTATCTCTGTTATCACTATTATCTCTGCTATTACTATTATCACTGGTATAACTAGTATCACTATTATCTCTGTTATCACTATTATCTCTGTTATTACTATTATCACTGGTATAACTAGTATCACTATTATCTCTGCTATTACTATTATCACTGGTATCGCTATTATCTCTGGTATCACTATTATCTCTATTATCTCTGTTATCACTGTTATCTCTATTATCTCTGTTATCGCTGTTATCGCTGTTATCGCTGTTATCGCTGTTATCACTATTATCACTGTTATCACTGTTATCACCAATTATCACTTGTATCGCTGCTATCACTGCTATCACATCATTTACACTATCACTTTTATCACTTTTGTCACTATTCTTACTGTTATACATAGTTCCACTATTATCACTGTTATCACTATTATCTCTGCTATTACTATTATCACTGGTATCACTATTATCTCTGTTATTACTATTATCTCTGTTATCACTATTATCTCTATTATCTCTGTTATCGCTGTTATCGCTGTTATCACTGTTATCACTGTTATTACTATTATCACTATTATTACTGTTATCACCAATTATCACTTGTATCGCTGCTATCACTGCTATCACATCATTTACACTATCACTTTTATCACTTTTGTCACTATTCTTACTGTTATACATAGTTCCACTATTATCACTGTTATCACTATTATTACTGTTATCACTGTTATCACTATTATTACTGTTATCACTGTTATCACTATTATCACTGTTATCACTATTATTACTGTTATCACTGTTATTACTGTTATCACTATTATCACTGTTATCACTACTATTACTGTTATCACTGTTATCACTGTTATCACTGTTATCACTATTATTACTGTTATCACCAATTATCACTTGTATCGCTGCTATCACTGCTATCACATCATTTACACTATCACTTTTATCACTTTTGTCACTATTCTTACTGTTATACATAGTTCCACTATTATCACTGTTATCACTGTTATTACTGGTATCACTGTTATCACTGTTATCACTACTATTACTGTTATCACTGTTATTACTGTTATCACTGTTATTACTGGTATCACTGTTATTACTGTTATCACTGTTATCACTGTTATCACTATTATTACTGTTATCTCTGTTATCTCTGTTATTACTGTTATCTCTGTTATCACTATTATCACTATTATTACTGTTATCTCTGTTATCTCTGTTATTACTGTTATCGCTGTTATCACTGTTATTACTGTTATCGCTGTTATCACTGTTATCTCTGTTATCTCTATTATCACTATTAGCAATGGTATAACTAGTATCACTATTATCACTGTTATTACTATTATCACTATTATCACTGGTATCGCTATTATCTCTGCTATTATTATTAGCACTGGTATCGCTATTATCTCTGTTATCACTATTATCTCTGTTATCACTATTATCTCTGTTATTACTATTATCACTGGTATAACTAGTATCACTATTATCTCTGTTATCACTATTATCTCTGCTATTACTATTATCACTGGTATAACTAGTATCACTATTATCTCTGTTATTACTATTAGCACTGGTATCGCTATTATCTCTGGTATCACTATTATCTCTATTATCTCTGTTATCGCTGTTATCTCTGTTATCACTGTTATCACTATTATCACTATTATCTCTGGTATCACTGTTATCACTATTATCACTATTATCTCTGGTATCACTATTATCACTATTATCTCTGGTATCACTGTTATCACTATTATCACTATCTCTGGTATCACTGTTATCACTATTATCATTATTATCTCTGGTATCACTGTTATCACTATTATCACTATTATCTCTGGTATCACTGTTATCACTATCATCACTATCTCTGGTATCACTAGTATCACTGTTATCACTTTTGTCACTATTATCAGTATTATTTCGGTTATCACTGTTATCACTATGTTCAGTTTTATCACTATTTTCACTGTTTTCACTGTTATCAGTTGTGTCACCATTATCACTGTTATCTGTGATAATATCACTTTTATCGCCATTATCGCTATTATCACCATTATTACTGTTATCACTATTGTCATTATTATCACTGTTATCAATGTTATTAGTGATAATATCACTATTGTCACAGTTATCATGGTATCACAGTTATCACTAGCGTCAGTATTATCACCATTGTTACTGTTATCGCTTGGCTAAGCTCCAGACCCCTGATGGCTCATATCTGTGTGTCATCATCACACTGGAGGCGGCGTCTTCCGAGTGGCGCAGTGGTCTAAGGCACTGCATCTCAGTGCAAGAGGCGGCACTACAGTCCCTGGTTCAATTCCAGGCTGTATCACATCCGGCCGTGATTGGGGAGTCCCATAGGGCGGCGCGTAATTTGCCCAGCGTCATCCGGGTTTGGCTGGGGTAGACCGTCATTGTAAATAAGAATTTGTCCTTAACTGACTTGTCTAGTTAAATAAACTTTGTGACCACAGCTCATTACCTGACACCGGTACCTGACACCGTTACCTGACACCATTCCTCCAGAGGTGCTGATTAGAAATGATTGCCTGTTCCTCATCCTCGTTCCTGACGTCTCTCTCTCTCTCTCCGTCGCCAAGTCGAATACTCCCTCTCTCACATCCGTTTTACATTATCCCAGGCTCTGTCCAGACTGGCACCCTATTCCCTACATAGTGCACTACTTTTGACCAGTGCCCATAGGAAATAGGGTGCCATTTCAAACGCAGGACCCAGTGTTCCTCAGTGAGTGATGTCATCTGCATGGTGTAGGTGGGCAAAGTGACCCCGGCACAATGACTGGAAATTGTGCCTCAGCTGGGTGCTAAATGGGCCTTCAATCTCAACAATCCTTTTAATCTTTCATCAATCACGTGGGAGTAGCTAGAGCCAGGACCTGGCCTACATCCCAAATCGCATCCTATTCCCTATAATGGCATCCTATTCCCTATGGGTCCTGGTCAAAAGTAGTGCACTACATAGGGAATAAGAAGCCAATTGGTACGCAAAGCCCCGATCCTTTTACTGTATGAGGGGAAATGTTACAATTCTGTTAAATTGGCAAGAGCCGACTACAGCCAATCTGTGAATCCAGGGAAGGATCCAGGTGTCAGCGACAGAAGCAGTCGTTTAAGGGCCCCTTATCGCTAGATGGCCCCGAACTCAATCGGGGTCTCAACTTACCGTCGAGAGTTAGAATAGTAGAATACACAAGGTGACATTTTCAAAAATGTGTTTGTGCATCAGCAGTTTTTCTCTTATTATGTCAGTCACTGACAGTCACTCAATTAGCTGTGTCAGTTCACATTATTTAATTCGTATAAAGGGGACCAAGGAGCAGCGTGTAGAGCGCTCATATTTACTTTTAATGAATATACTTTTTTGACAAAATGACCGACAACAGTTCCGTCAGGTGACATACACTAAACAGAAAACAACTACCCACAAAAACCCAGGAAGAAAAAAAACCCTACTTAAATATGATCTCTAATCAGAGGCAACGAGGATCAGCTGCCTCCAATTAGAGATCAACCCCAAACAATCCCCAACATAGAAATAGAAAAACTAGAACTTAAACATAGAAATAGAAAATATAGAACAACCCAAAACACCCCCTGTCACGCCCTGCCCTACTCTACTATAGAAAATGACATCTTACTATGCTCAGGACGTGACAAGTTTAGCCAGCTATCTAAGCTTGTAGTAATCATGACTGAATACCGACCGGGCATGCAGGGCACGTGCCCAGGGGCCCTAAACTCCAGGGGGCCCCAATTCATTTTGTTAGTCATTCTCACTCAGATAATATTAACAGGGTATAAGTCATTACAAAATGTGTAGAATTGTAGGAAATTAGCTGTAAAACTGCAAAAACATTCTCTCTGTCCCATGGCGAAATTAGTACATTTTCATGAAATTTGTTTTAAAATTGCAATGTTTTCTCTCCGCCCCATGGAAAAATTTGCAAAATTGCAGAAAACTAGCTTTAAAACAGCAACATTTTCTCCAAGCCCCATGGCAAAATGTGCAGAATTGCAGAAAACTAGCTTTAAAACAGCAACATTTTCTCCAAGCCCCATGGGCAAAATGTGCAGAATTGCAGAAAACTAGCTTTAAAACAGCAACATTTTCTCCAAGCCCCATGGCAAAATGTGTAGAATTTCAGGAAATTAACATTGAAACTAACTGTCAAGAGGGGGGAGGGGCCACGAAAATGTCATGGCGACAAATAATGAAGTGCTCTACTTTTGACCAGAGCCCTGTGAACCCACTAGGTGAACAATTTGTTGATGTTCCCTTGAGCAAGGTACTTAAACCCTAATTGCTCCTGTATGTTGCTAAGAGTGTCTACTGCATATCAAATGTAGGTTGGGCCCCCCCCCAACCAAATCTGGCTTAGGGCTCCCAGAAGGCTAGCGCTGTCCCTGTGTGAATCCCTGAAAGTTGGCATCCAAGAAAAGTTATGATAATACAAGATAAGTTTTGACTCGGTATAATTGAAGGAGAAAATCACCGTTTTGCAAATAAACAAATCAAGGAGGAAAGTCCCCCGTCATGATAAGAGAAGGTTTGTGGATTACAATTCTGTTTTTGACAGACAGAGGGACAAATGAGGTTGGGGGATTTCTTAAAATATATATTTTTTTAAATTGTGAACTGAGTTGGAAGTTTTCTTTACATTTTAGGTATACTACTGTTTCAAATACTTCTCTGTTCAGTCGTAATGTCAACAATGATATTGCCAACATATAGAAACCGAGGATAACATCTATAATAATAATAATAATAATATCTATAAGTCTGTAGGTAATAGTGTCCTACTTTCTGTTATGGTATCATGGCAAGAACTGTGGAATGATCCTGAGCCATCCAGCAGTTTCTCTAAGTAAAGCCACATTGATAATATTAAGTTGTGGCTGAGACACAAGAGTCCCAGGCTGTGTCCCAAACGGCACCCTATTCCCTAATTATAGTGCACTACTTTTTAACGCAGGCCCAAGTCTCCTGATTACTCTGAAGAAGCAACAGTCTACTACTAGTCTAGTACCACTGTAATTGCCATCTCAGACAGATGTAGTGGAAACGTGGATGTGAGAGCATCTCAAGTAGATAATGATAAAAAAAATTAACAAAAACATTCATCTGCTCAAGATACCCATCCAATAAGAGCCAAACACACTGTCACAGGCAGCACTGTAATACATAGGGTTTTATATAGCTTCATATAGATTTATTTAGATTTATGTAGAGAGATGTATTTATCTAAAACCAAGAGACGGCATACAAAACATTAAAAATGTGAGAGAGAGAGAGAGAGAGAGAGAGAAACCGAAAGAGACCGAGAGAGAGAGAGAGAGAAATAGACTGAGAGAGAGACAGAGAGAGAAAAAGAGAGAGACCGAGAGAGAGAGAGACCGAGAGAGGAAGAGACGGAGAGACCGAGAGAGACCGAGAGAGAGACAGGGAGGGAGAGAGACAGGGAGAGAGCGCTACAGAGCTCAGCTAACATCCACATCTATCTCCTCCTTGTATTTTTGTTAATGGAGAGAGAGAAAGAGAGAGATGTAAACATGTTTCCCATGCGAATGAAGCCCATTGAATTGAATTGAGAGAGAGAGAGAGAGTCTGGCTAAGCGTAGTCTAATTAAGGGTTTTATGGGGCATATAATGTAAGTCAATTACAGCAATAACCTTAACTTAAAATCAAATACATTTTCCCCCTTGTTGTGAAGACATTGGATATTGAATTATAGATATACTCTGAGCTTAAACTCTCTCTCTCTCTCTCTCTCTCTCTCTCTCTCTCTCAATTCAATTACATTTGATTTTCCTGGCATGACGTAACAATCTACATAATGCCAAAGCTTACTTTGGAGATTTACAATATTAACATAATTAAAATAATGATCATCAATATTGTCAACGGAACAACATGAACAATGATAATCAAAGGTCAAAATAACCCTACATTCAACAATAACAATAATCATACAGTAGAGGACATGTGCAGGTTGATTGGTCTGTCAGACACTGTCCCTCGTCTTATAGCAGGCAGCAATGTAGTGCGCTGCCAACCCACAGCTCTCTGTGTCCTCCCCCAACAGGACGGGTAGCCTATCCTCATCAGAGAGGTCTTTGAAACCTTGGATAAGGGTTTACATTTGGGGAAATGACACTCTCTAATTGTTTAATATTTTTGACATTTTGTCAGGAAATGCAGCTCTGTCTCAGGTTCTGCAGTGGTTGCACAGCCTTTCCTCTACAGGGAGCCAGGTTTTCCTGTGTCTACCCTTCTCAAGGCTGTGTCACTGAGCCTGTACTTTGTCAGGGTTTTTCTAAGGTTTTGATCAGTGACCATGGTCAAATAGTTAGCCACGGTGTACTGCTGATTTAGGGCCAGATAGCACTGCATTTTGCTTTGTGCTTGTGTTTCCCAATAGGTAATGTAGTGTTGCTTTGTGCTTGTGTTTCCAATAGGTAATGTAGTGTTGCTTTGTGTTTCCCAATAGGTAATGTAGTGTTGCTTTGTGCTTGTGTTTCCCAATAGGTAATGTAGTTTTGTGTTTCCCAGTAGGTAATGTAGTGTTGCTTTGTGCTTGTGTTTCCCAGTAGGTAATGTAGTGTTGCTTTGTGCTTGTGTTTCCCAATAGGTAATGTAGTTTTGTGTTTCCCAATACGTAATGTAGTGTTGCTTTGTGCTTGTGTTTCCCAGTAGGTAATGTAGCGTTGCTTTGTGCTTGTGTTTCCCAATAGGTAATGTAGTGTTGCTTTGTGCTTGTGTTTCCCAGTAGGTAATGTAGTGTTGCTTTGTGCTTGTGTTTCCCAATAGGTAATGTAGTGTTGTTTTGTGCTTGTGTTTCCCAATAGGTAATGTAGCATTGCTTTGTGCTTGTGTTTCCCAATAGGTAATGTAGTGTTGCTTTGTGCTTGTGCTTCCCAATAGGTAATGTAGCGTTGCTTTGTGCTTGTGTTTCCCAATAAGTAATGTCGTTTTGTTTTGACTGTGTTGTAATTTGGTTTATTCTGATTGATTGGATGTTCTGGTCTTGAGGCTTCAGTGTGTTAGTAGAACAGGTTTGTGAACTCAGCCCCAGGACCAGCTGGATGAGGGTCCTGAGGCTTCAGTGTGTTAGTAGAACAGTTTGTGAACTCAGCCCCAGGACCAGCTGGATGAGGGTCCTGAGGCTTCAGTGTGTTAGTAGAACAGGTTAGTGAACTCAGCCCCAGGACCAGCTGGATGAGGGTCCTGAGGCTTCAGTGTGTTAGTAGAACAGGTTTGTGAACTCAGCCCCAGGACCAGCTGGATGAGGGTCCTGAGGCTTCAGTGTGTTAGTAGAACAGGTTTGTGAACTCAGCCCCAGGACCAGCTGGATGAGGGTCCTGAGGCTTCAGTGTGTTAGTAGAACAGGTTTGTGAACTCAGCCCCAGGACCAGCTGGATGAGGGTCCTGAGGCTTCAGTATGTTAGTAGAACAGGTTTGTGAACTCAGCCCCAGGACCAGCTGTATGAGGGTCCTGAGACTTCAGTGTGTTAGTAGAACAGGTTTGTGAACTCAGCCCCAGGACCAGCTGGATGAGGGTCCTGAGGCTTCAGTGTGTTAGTAGAACAGGTTAGTGAACTCAGTCCCAGGACCAGCTGGATGAGGGTCCTGAGGCTTCAGTGTGTTAGTAGAACAGGTTAGTGAACTCAGCCCCAGGACCAGCTGGATGAGGGTCCTGAGGCTTCAGTGTGTTAGTAGAACAGGTTTGTGAACTCAGCCCCAGGACCAGCTGGATGAGGGTCCTGAGGCTTCAGTGTGTTAGTAGAACAGGTTAGTGAACTCAGGACCAGCTGGATGAGGGTCCTGAGGCTTCAGTGTGTTAGTAGAACAGGTTTGTGAACTCAGCCCCAGGACCAGCTGGATGAGGGTCCTGAGGCTTCAGTATGTTAGTAGAACAGGTTTGTGAACTCAGCCCCAGGACCAGCTGTATGAGGGTCCTGAGGCTTCAGTGTGTTAGTAGAACAGGTTTGTGAACTCAGCCCCAGGACCAGCTGGATGAGGGTCCTGAGGCTTCAGTGTGTTAGTAGAACAGGTTAGTGAACTCAGTCCCAGGACCAGCTGGATGAGGGTCCTGAGGCTTCAGTGTGTTAGTAGAACAGGTTTGTGAACTCAGCCCCAGGACCAGCTGGATGAGGGTCCTGAGGCTTCAGTGTGTTAGTAGAACAGGTTTGTGAACTCAGCCCCAGGACCAGCTGGATGAGGGTCCTGAGGCTTCAGTGTGTTAGTAGAACAGGTTTGTGAACTCAGCCCCAGGACCAGCTGGATGAGGGTCCTGAGGCTTCAGTGTGTTAGTAGAACAGGTTTGTGAACTCAGCCCCAGGACCAGCTGGATGAGGGTCCTGAGGCTTCAGTGTGTTAGTAGAACAGGTTTGTGAACTCAGCCCCAGGACCAGCTGGATGAGGGTCCTGAGGCTTCAGTATGTTAGTAGAACAGGTTTGTGAACTCAGCCCCAGGACCAGCTGTATGAGGGTCCTGAGGCTTCAGTGTGTTAGTAGAACAGGTTTGTGAACTCAGCCCCAGGACCAGCTGGATGAGGGTCCTGAGGCTTCAGTGTGTTAGTAGAACAGGTTAGTGAACTCAGCCCCAGGACCAGCTGGATGAGGGTCCTGAGGCTTCAGTGTGTTAGTAGAACAGGTTTGTGAACTCAGCCCCAGGACCAGCTGGATGAGGGTCCTGAGGCTTCAGTGTGTTAGTAGAACAGGTTTGTGAACTCAGCCCCAGGACCAGCTGGATGAGGGTCCTGAGGCTTCAGTGTGTTAGTAGAACAGGTTAGTGAACTCAGGACCAGCTGGATGAGGGTCCTGAGGCTTCAGTGTGTTAGTAGAACAGGTTTGTGAACTCAGCCCCAGGACCCGCTGGATGAGGGGACTATTTTCTTTGCTCAGCTCTTGGCATTGCAGGGCTTGGTAATGATATGAGAGGGGGTCACTGTATTTTAGATGTTTCCTAAATTGAATTGCCCTTTTTTCGTTTTTATTATTAGTGGATATTGACCTAATTCTGCCCTCATGCATTGTTTGTTGATGTTTATCTGGACATGTATGTCACACCCTGGCCATAGAGAGGGTTTTATTCTCTAATTTGGTTAGGCCAGGGTGTGACTAGGGTGGGCATTCTATGTCCTTTTTTTCTATGTTTTGTATTTCTTTGTTTTGGCCTGGTACGGCTCTCAATCAGGGACAGCTGATCATCGTTGTCTCTGATTGGGAGCCATACTTAGGTAGCCTGTTTTCCTTTGGGTTTTGTGGGTAGTTAATTTCTGTTTAGTTCTAGTTATCCTGACAGAACTGTTGGCAGTCGTTGTGTTTATTTGTAAAGTGTTCGTTTTTCCATTAAATTACAAAGATGAATAAAATTCCACGCTGCACCTTGGTCTACTCCATTTGACAGCCGTTACAATGTAGGAGAAGCTTGCAGGGTTTCAATGGGGTGTTTGTCCCATTGGGTGAAATCTTGTTTTTCAAGATTTGGTCTAATTCCCTGAGATCTTGATCTTCTCTGGAAAATCATATTTGTTTTGTCTTTTCAGGGTTTACTGCCAGAGCCCAGGTCTGGCAGTATTGCTCTAGCAGTTCCAGGCTCTGCTGTAGGTCATGTGCTGTTCTTGACAGCATTTAACCTTTGAATTGTGGAGACTAACACCAGGGGCTGAGAATCTTTCTAAAATAGTGAACAATTAATTGATGTAAATATTGAAGAGTGCAGGGCTCAGATTGCAACCCTGACGAAGGCCCCGCCCCTGGTTAAAGAATTCTGTTCTTTTCTTACCAATTTTAATGCTGCATGTATTGCCAGTATACATTGATTTAATTATGTCATATGTTTTACCCCCTACACCACATTCAAATAACTTGGTAGAACAGTCCTGTACACCAAATAGAATCAAATGCTTTTTGGAAGTCGATAGAGCAAGCATATATTTTGGTATTATTTTAGTGGACATGTTTATCTATCAGGGTGTGTAGGGTGTAAATATGATCAGTTGTGAGATGTTTTGGTATAAATCCAATTTGGCTTTTACTCAAGACATTGTGCTTATTAAGGAAGTTTAGAAATCTTACATTTATAATACTACAAAAATCCTTCCCCAGGTTCAAATAAAATGTTATTGGTCACATACACGTGATTAGCAGATGTTATTGCAGGTGTAGCGAAATGCTTGTGTTTCTAGCTCTGACAGTGCAGTAATATCTAACAAATAATATCTAACAAATTACACAACATATATCCAATACACACAAATCTAAGTAGGAATGAATTAAGACTATATACATATGGACAAACGATGTCAGAGCGAAACGGACTAAGATACAGTAGAATAGTATAGAATACAGTGAGAGGAAAAAAGTATTTGATCCCGTGCTGATTTTGTACGTTTGCCCACTGACAAGGAAATGATCAGTCTATAATTTTAATGGTAGGTTTATTTGGACAGTGAGAGACAGAATAATAACAAAAAAATCCAGAAAAGCACATGTCAAAAAAATGTGAAATTGATTTGCATTTCAATGAGGGAAATAAGTATTTGACCCCTCTCAATCAGAAAGATTTCTGGCTCCCAGGTGTCTTTTATACAGGTAAGCAGCTGAGATTAGGAGCACACTCTTAAAGGGAGTGCTCCTAATCTCAGTTTGTTACCTGTATAAAAGACACCTGTCCACAGAAGCAATCAATCAGATTCCAAACTCTCCACCATGGCCAAGACCAAAGAGCTCTCCAAGGATGTCAGGGACAAGATTGTAGACCTACACAAGGCTGGAATGGGCTACAAGACCATCGCTAAGCAGCTTGGTGAGAAGGTGACAACAGTTGGTGTCATTATTCGCAAATGGAAGAAACACAAAATAACTGTCAATCTCCCTCGGCCTGGGGCTCCATGCAAGATCTCACATCGTGGAGTTGCAATGATCATGAGAACGGTGAGGAATCAGCCCAGAACTACACGGGAGGATCTTGTCAATGATCTCAAGGCAGCTGGGACCATAGTCACCAAGAAAACAATTGCTAACACACTACGCCGTGAAGGACTGAAATCCTGCAGCGCCCGCAAGGTCCCCCTGCTCAAGAAAGTACATATACATGCCAGTCTGAAGTTTGCCAATGAATCTGAATGATTCAGAGGACAACTGGGTGAAAGTGTTGTGGTCAGATGAGACAAAAATGGAGCTCTTTGGCATCAACTCAACTCGCCGTGTTTGGAGGAGGAGGAATGCTGCCTATGACCCCAAGAACACCCTCCCCATCGTCAAACATGGAGGTGGAAACATTATGCTTTGGGGATGTTTTTCTGCTAAGGGGACAGGACAACTTCACCGCATCTAAGGGACGATGGACGGGGCCATGTACCGTCAAATCTTGGGTGAGAACCTCCTTCCCTCAGTCCATTGAAAATGGGTCGTGGATGGGTATTCCAGCATGACAATGACCCAAACACACGGCCAAGGCAACAAAGGAGTGGCTCAAGAAGAAGCACATTAAGGTCCTGGAGTGGCCTAGCCAGTCTCCAGACCTTTATCCCATAGAAAATCTGTGGAGGGAGCTGAAGGTTCGAGTTGCCAAACGTCAGCCTCGAAACCTTAATGACTTGGAGAAGATCTGCAAAGAGCAGTGGGACAAAATCCCCCCTGAGATGTGTGCAAACCTGGTGGCCAACTACAAGAAACGTCTGACCTCTGTGATTGCCATCAAGGGTTTTGCCACCAAGTACTAAGTCATGTTTTGCAGAGGGGTCAAATACTTATTTCCCTCATTAAAATGCAAATCATTTTATAACATTTTTGACATGCGTATTTCTGGATTTTTGTTGTTGTTATTCTGTCTCTCTGTCACGGGTATGTAGGGCAGGAGGAAGGAGCAGAGTCAAATGCAGGATGTGATAATTCAGTAGGCCGAAGTTTAATGGCACTCAACACGCTAGGTGTATCAACAACACAGAGATCGCAGAAAACCCCAAAAGGGAAACAGGTAATCCAGATGAAGAGGCGAAAATACGCGCAGCCCGGCTTGAATCGATACGCCAAATAATAAAATGCTGGAGCAAAATACAAAGTTCAACCTGCCCGCTGACAATCAAAAATAATCCCGCACAACACACAACACCCACAGGAACAAACTAAATACCCCCCCCCCACTAATGACAGAAATGAAAACAGGTGCGGACTAGACAGACAAAACACAACGAACACAGAAACATAGATCGGTGGCAGCTAGTAGACCGGCGACGACGACCGCCGAGCGCCGCCCGGCCGAGGAGGGGCACCATTTTCTGTGGATACTGTGACACTCTCACTGTTCAAATAAACCTACCATTAAAATTATAGACTGATCATTTCTTTGTCAGTGGGCAAACGTACAAAATCAGCAGGGGATCAAATACTTTTTTCCCTCACTGTACATATGAGATGAGTAATGCAAGATACGTAAACTTTATTAAGTGAATGAGATACCGTAGAATAGTACAGAATACAGTATATACATTTACATTTACATTTAAGTCATTTAGCAGACGCTCTTATCCAGAGCGACTTACAAAATGGTGCATTCACCTTATGATATCCAGTGGAACAACCACTTTACAATAGTGCATCTAAATATTTTAAGGGGGGGGTTAGAAGGATTACTTTATCCTATCCTAGGTATTCCTTAAAGAGGTGGGGTTTCAGGTGTCTCCGGAAGGTGGTGATTGACTCCGCTGTCCTGGCGTCGTGAGGGAGCTTGTTCCACCATTGGGGTGCCAGAGCAGCGAACAGTTTTGACTGGGCTGAGCGGGAACTGTGCTTCCTCACAGGTAGGGGGGCCAGCAGGCCAGTGGTGGATGAACGCAGTGCCCTTGTTTGGGTGTAGGGCCTGATCAGAGCCTGAAGGTATGGAGGTGCCGTTCCCTTCACAGCTCCGTAGGCAATCACCATGGTCTTGTAGCGGATGCGAGCTTCAACTGGAAGCCAGTGGAGAGAGCGGAGGAGCGGGGTGACGTGAGAGAACTTGGGAAGGTTGAACACCAGACGGGCTGCGGCGTTCTGGATGAGTTGTAGGGGTTTAATGGCACAGGCAGGGAGCCCAGCCAACAGCGAGTTGCAGTAATCCAGACGGGAGATGACAAGTGCCTGGATTAGGACCTGCGCCGCTTCCTGTGTGAGGCAGGGTCGTACTCTGCGAATGTTGTAGAGCATGAACCTACAGGATCGGGTCACCGCCTTGATGTTAGTGGAGAACGACAGGGTGTTGTCCAGGATCACGCCAAGGTTCTTAGCACTCTGGGAGGAGGACACAAGGGAGTTGTCAACCGTGATGGCGAGATCATGGAACGGGCAGTCCTTCCCCAGGAGGAAGAGCAGCTCCGTCTTGCCGAGGTTCAGCTTGAGCTGGTGATCGGTCATCCACACTGATATGTCTGACAGACATGCAGAGATGCGATTCGCCGCCTGGTTATCAGAAGGGGGAAAGGAGAAGATTAATTGTGTGTCGTCTGCATAGCAATGATAGGAGAGACCATGTGAGGATATGACAGAGCCAAGTGACTTGGTGTATAGCGAGAATAGGAGAGGGCCTAGAACAGAGCCCTGGGGGACACCAGTGGTGAGAGCGCATGGTGCGGAGACAGATTCTCGCCACGCCACCTGGTAGGAGCGACCTGTCAGGTAGGACGCAATCCAAGCGTGGGCCGCGCCGGAGATGCCCAACTCGGAGAGGGTGGAGAGGAGGATCTGATGGTTCACAGTATCAAAGGCAGCAGATAGGTCTAGAAGGATGAGAGCAGAGGAGAGAGAGTTAGCTTTAGCAGTGCGGAGAGCCTCCGTGACACAGAGAAGAGCAGTCTCAGTTGAATGCCCAGTCTTGAAACCTGACTGATTAGGATCAAGAAGGTCATTCTGAGAGAGATAGCAGGAGAGCTGGCGAAGGACGGCACGTTCAAGAGTTTTGGAGAGAAAAGAAAGAAGGGATACTGGTCTGTAGTTGTTGACATCGGAGGGATCGAGTGTAGGTTTTTTCAGAAGGGGTGCAACTCTCGCTCTCTTGAAGACGGAAGGGACATATACATATGAGATGAGTAATGCCAGATATGTAAACATTATTAAAGTGACTAGTGTTCCATTACTTAAAGTGGCCAGTGATTTCTAGTCTATGTATATAGGGCAGCAGCCTCTAATGTGCTACTGATGTGTCACGATTCCTACCGACGATGGAGCCCCCTCCTGCTCGGGTGGCGCTCGGCGGTCGTCGTCACCGGCCTATTAGCTACCACCGATTCCCTTTTTGTTTTTCCCTTTTTTTATGTTGTCTCACCTGCCCTGAGTTAGTCAATTAAGAGGGCTATTTAGTTCAGCTGGCCCGCTCTCTATTGTGCGGGATTGTCCTTCTGTGTGTCGACTGAGGTTTGTTCGACTGTGCTTGTCGTTTGTGTTTTTCCCTGTTGTTGGGAAACCTTTTATTTTGTACATGTGGTTTATTAAAATTACCACACAGTGTTCGCTGCTTCCTGCGCTTCTTTCCTCCACACCACAGACAAGCCGTTACAGAATCCCGCACCACAAAGAGCATGGAATCAGCGGGAGCAGCGGGGACTCCACTACCTTCGATGGAGGAACATGTCCTGCAAAATACATCGGTCCTGCATCGCATCGGATCCGCCATGGACCAGATGATGGAGCGGATGGACCTATGGGAGAGGAGTGGTATCCTCTCTCCACCTACACCCCCCCCGATACAACCATCTCCTCCTCCTACGACGTCTGGCTCTGGCGCGCTTCGCCTGGCACTCCCGAGGGAGTACGATGGGACGGCGGCTGGGTGCAAGGGGTTTCTTCTCCAGTTAGAGTTGTACCTGGCCACTGTCAGACCTGCCCCTACAGGAGAGGAGAGCGTGAGTGCCCTCGTTTCCTGCCTGACGGGCCGAGCTCTGGAGTGGGCTAATGCGGTCTGGAACGCTCCAGACTCGGCGAGGGACCACTACCCAGAGTTCACCCGCCGCTTTCGGGCTGTTTTCGACCACCCCCCCGAAGGTAGAGCGGCGGGTGAACGGCTGTTCCACCTCAGGCAGGAGACGAGGAGCGCTCAAGACTTCGCGCTGGAGTTTAGGACCTTGGCTGCTGGAGCGGGGTGGAATGACAGGGCCCTCATAGACCACTACCGGTGTAGTCTCCGGGCGGACGTCCACAGGGAGCTGGCCTGTAGGGACACCAATCTATCCCTGGACGAACTCATTGATATGTCCATACGGTTGGACAATTTGCTGGCTGCTCACGGGCGTTCGGAGAGGGTCCTGCCCGTTCCACCCCCGCCCCTACCCCTATGGAGGTAGGGGGGGCCGTGCCAAGGGGCACCGGAGGAGGTGGCTCCTCCTGCACCAGCTGTGGTCGGAGAGGACACACGGCCGACCGGTGCTGGAGGAGCCAGTCTGGGAGTCGAGAAGGCAGGCAGAACACTTCTCGGTCACCTCAGGTGAGTCAGCACCAGATTCGCCCAGAACCCCCTGTTGGTATTTTTTTGCCTGTTTCATTTTCTACATTTTTCCCTCTTCCCAGCATAGGGCGCTAGTCGATTCAGGCGCAGCTGGGAACTTTATGGACCGTGGACTTGCCATTAAGCTGGGCATTCCACGGGTGCCGATAGATTCCCCCTTCCCCGTGCACTCCTTAGATAGCCGACCACTAGGGTCAGGGCTAGTCAGGGAGTCTACGGTGCCGCTGGACATGGTAACGCTGGGGAATCATAAGGAAAGCATTAACTTTTTTCTTATTGATTCACCTGCGTTTCCGGTGGTGCTGGGGGTCCCCTGGCTGGCTGGTCACAATCCCCTCATTTCATGGAAACAGGGGGTTCTCCAGGGGTGGTCGGAGGAGTGTTCAGGGAGGTGTCTAGGAGTTTCCATAGGTGCCACGTCGGTGGAGAGTCCAGACCAGGTGTCCACCGTGCGCATTCCCCCTGAATACGCCGATTTGCCGATCGCTTTTTGTAAAAAGAGAGCGACTAAATTACCACCTCATCGACAAGGGGATTGTGCGATAGATCTCCAGGTTAACGCTGCGCTTCCCAGGAGTCACGTGTACCCCTTGTCACAAGAGGAGACGGCGGCTATGGAGACATACGTCACGGAATCCTTGGGACAGGGGTACATTCGGCCCTCCATCTCACCCGCTTCCTCGAGTTTCTTTTTTGTGAAGAAAAAGGAGGGAGGTCTGCGTCCGTGCATTGATTATAGAGGTCTAAACGCTATCACGGTGGGGTTTAGTTACCCACTACCTCTCAACGCTACGGCGGTGGAATCATTTCACGGAGCAAAGTTCTTCACGAAACTGGATCTCAGGAGCGCGTATAACCTGGTGCGTATCAAGAAGGGAGATGAGTGGAAAACCGCCTTTAGTACCACATCAGGCCATTATGAGTACCTCGTCATGCCGTATGGGTTGAAAAATGCTCCAGCCGTCTTTCAATCCTTTGTTGACGAGATTCTCAGGGACCTGCACGGGCAGGGCGTGATTGTCTATATCGATGACATTCTGATATATTCCGCCACCCGCTCCGCGCATGTGTCCCTGGTGCGCAAGGTGCTTGGTAGACTGCTGGAGCAGACTGCGGAGGCCCTATTTACCCACGTCTTCCGGCACTACGGGGTGCCGGAGGATATTGTCTCTGATCGGGGTTCCCAGTTCACATCCAGGGTCTGGAAGGCGTTTATGGAGCGGTTGGGGGTCTCGGTCAGTTTAACCTCCGGTTATCACCCCGAGAGCAATGGGCAGGCGGAGAGGGTGAACCAGGAGGTGGGCAGGTTCCTGAGGTCGTATTGCCGGGACCGGCCAGGGGAGTGGGCGAGGTATATTCCCTGGGCAGAGTTATCCCAGAACTCACTTCGCCACTCCTCTACTAACATGTCACCCTTCCAGTGTGTGTTAGGGTACCAGCCAGTCCTGGCCCCATGGCACCAGAGCCAGACCGAGGCTCCTGCGGTGGAGGACTGGGTTCAGCACTCCAAGGAGACCTGGAAGGCAGTACAGGACTCACTGAAGGAGGCCAGTGCTAGGCAGAAAAGGAGTGCTGACCGCCACCGCAGTGAGGCGCCGGTGTTTGCACCGGGTGACAAGGTCTGGCTCTCGACCCGGAACCTGTCCCTCCGCGTGCCCTGCCGGAAGCTGGGACCGCAGTGTGTGGGGCCCTTCAAAGTCCTGAGGAGGATAAACGAGGTGTGTTATCGGTTGCAACTCCCTTCCTATTACCGTATTAACCCCTCGTTTCATGTGTCTCTCCTCAGGCCGGTGGTGGCTGGTCCCCTACAAGAAGATGAGGTGCTGGAGGTCCCTCCACCCCCCCCTGGACATCGGGGGGTGCCCGGCGTACAGCGTAAGGGCCATTCTGGACTCGAGACGCCGGGCGGGGGGCCTGCAGTACCTCGTGGACTGGGAGGGGTACGGTCCGGAGGAGAGGTGCTGGGTGCCGGCGGAGGACGTCTTGGACCCATCCATGTTGAAGGAGTTCCACCGCCTCCGTCCGGATCGCCCTGCGCCTCGTCCTCCGGGTCGGCCTCGAGGCCGGTGTCGGCGCGCTGCAGGAGCCGCGCGTCAGGAGGGGGGTACTGTCACGATTCGTACCGACGATGGCGCCCCCTCCTGCTCGGGTGGCGCTCGGCGGTCGTCGTCACCGGCCTATTAGCTACCACCGATTCCCTTTTTGTTTTTCCCTTTTTTTTATGTTGTCTCACCTGCCCTGAGTTAGTCAATTAAGAGGGCTATTTAGTTCAGCTGGCCCGCTCTCTATTGTGCGGGATTGTCCTTCTGTGTGTTGACTGAGGTTTGTTCGACTGTGCTTGTCGTTTGTGTTTTTCCCTGTTGTTGGGAAACCTTTTATTTTGTACATGTGGTTTATTAAAATTACCACACAGTGTTCGCTGCTTCCTGCGCTTCTTTCCTCCACACCACAGACAAGCCGTTACATGATGGCTGTTTAACAGTCTGATGGCCTTAAGATAGAAGCTGTTTTTCAGACTCTCGGTCCCAGCTTTGATGCACCTGTACTGACCTCGCCTTCTGGATGATAGCGGGGTGAACAGGCAGTGGCTCGGGTGGTTGATGTCCTTGATGATCTTTTTGGCCTTCCTGTGACATCGGGTGCTGTAGGTGTCCTGGAGGGCAGGTAGTTTGCCCCCGGTGATGCGTTGTGCAGACCTCACCACCCTCTGGAGAGTCTTGCGGTTGTGGGCGGAGCAGTTGCCGTACCAGGCGGTGATACAGCCCGACAGGATGCTTTCAATTGTGCATCTGTAAAAGTTTGTGAGGGTTTTAGGTGACAAGCCACATTTATTTAGCTTCCTGAGGTTGAAGAGGCTCTGTTGTGCCATTACTGTTCACACAAATTCCTCTGTAATTATTAGGGTCAAATTTGTCTACGTTCTTAAAGATGAGTCCTTGATTCCAGATGTCAGGGAAATAACCTACACTCAGAATCAAATTAGATTTAATATCCAATTTAAATGTTGCGCTAGTGAGTTTGAGCATCTCATTTAGGATGCCATCAGGTCCGCGTGCTTTTTTAAATTTGAGGGCCTGAAGTTTCTTATAGAGCTCCTGGTCAGTAACTGTGGATCCAATGGATTTTGATGGTCCTTTATAGCTTTTTCTAATCCATTGAACTTCTCATGAATTTGGTATTGTTCTGCGTTTGTGTCAATTTGAACGGTGTTGTAGAGCGTTTTAAAATGGGTTGTCCATATGTCACTTTGTCACCATTTTGTCACCAGAACCAATTCCTCTAGTTTCTATTTTTTTTTAAAGGTTTTTCCAATTTTGCAAGAAGTTGTTTGTGTTTATGGAGTTGTTTGTGTTTATGGACTCCTCAATTAGTGTCAGCCGCTTGCTGTTGTACTGTTCTTTTTTGGTTCTGCGTGTACGTTTATAGAGTTTTAAAGTCTCCCAGTAATTAAGGCGTAATTCATCATTATTATTTGGGTCTCTGTGCTTTAGGTTTGATAGTGTTGTACGTTTTTTTCCTTTTAATTTTACAATCTACATCAAACCAGTTGTCATCTGTGGTCTTTTTTGGGTTTATAAAAATAAATAAATAATTGAGTTGTGCTTCAGTTTTAAAGAATATATAGTTTATGTTTTTTACTGCTAGATTGATGCCGTCTTTACTATGAGTGGGTGTAGTATACAGAAAGGTACCTACGTTTTGGTTATTGGTTGCTTTCTGCTATTCTTCTGTGCTGTTTTGGGATCATCTGTATGAATTTCTGATGTTGTACAGCTTACTGGGCTGTGAATGTGTGGTTGTTTCCATGTCTGTTCATTTGAAGAACAACGTAATTTGGCTGTGATCAGACAGAGGTGTTAGTGGCTTGACGGTGAATGAGCTGAGAGAGAAAGGGTTCAGTGTCTGTAATTATATAGTCTACTGTACTGTGGCCAAGAGGTGAGCAGTAGGTGAATCTCCACAAAGAGTCCCCCCGTAACCTACCATTTGACAAAGTACAGACCCAGGCTTCTACAGAGCTGCAACAGATCCCTTCTGTTTTTGTTGCTGGTGCCGTCACTGTTGTTTCTATGGGGGAGATTAAGACAGTTAGAAACAGTATGGCCTGTAATAAAGCTGTCCCCTCGTGTGGTCAGTAGATCAGGTAGTGTTCCTGTGCATCTGTGTCCCCACAGATGAGCACATTTCCCTGGGCCTGGAAATGGCACGTTTCTTCCTCAAGGGTGGGGAAGATCTCCTCTGAGGAGTATGGGGATTCTGAGGTGGGATATATTGTATATTGCGAAAAGGAACACATCTTTTTCAGTTGTAACCAAATGTGATATTTACCAATTTTGAGGGGATCAATTCGATTTCGTAGTTCGGATTTGTACCCAGATGAATAATCCCCCCAGAATCTCTGCCTCTATTGACAGAGCTGTGTTTCTGTGACGGCACAATTATCCTCCCTGTAGCCTGCAGAATGATCAACATCTTTCAGATTGTTGTTGAACTCCAGTGTTAAACTCTTCAGTCTGATAGGTTGATGAGTTTAGGCCCTGAATGTTCCACATGCTAACTGATAGGTTGATGAGTTTAGGCCCTGAATGTTCCACATGCTAACTGATAGGTTGATGAGTTTAGACCCTGATAGGTTGATGAGTTTAGACCCTGAATGTTCCACATGCTAACTGATAGGTTGCTGAGTTTAGACCCTGATAGGTTGATGAGTTTAGACCCTGAATGTTCCACATGCTAACTGATAGTGATTTTTCATGTTGCAAAAAGAAAGAATAGCAGTCAGAAATACAGTAACTACTAACTACTGAGTTGTTCAGAGTGATAAACAGGGTAACAGAAATACAGTAACAACTGAGTTGTTCAGCGTGATAAACAGGATACAGTCAGAAATACAGTAACTACTAACTACTGAGCTGTTCAGAGTGATAAACAAGGAAACAGAAATACAGTAACTACTGAGTTGTTCAGCGGGATAAACAGGATAACAGAAATACAGTAACTACTAACTACTGAGCTGTTCAGAGTGATAAACAAGGAAACAGAAATACAGTAACACTACTGAGTTGTTCAGCGTGATAAACAGGATAACAGAAATACAGTAACTACTAACTACTGAGTTGTTCAGAGTGATAAACAGGGTAACAGAAATACAGTAACTACTGAGTTGTTCAAAGTGATAAACAGGGTAACAGAAATACAGTAACTACTAACTACTGAGCTGTTCAGAGGTATGTCAGCGTTGACTTTCTGAATGGTACGGGGATGAAAGTCTTTGCAGGGCAGCAGAGTGGAGATGGTGATGTGGGAGTTAGGGAATCACTCAGAGGCCCTCTCTGCTACTCTGTTGACCAGGCTGCCTACTCTCTCCTGCTCCTCTCGCAGGTTGTTCGTGCCGGTGTGAATAATAACGTGGCCTGGTGTGCCAAAGTCAGGCTGGGACAGGATGTGGAGCACATCCTGTGTTTTTGGGCACCATATTTTGGACACCTTGTGGTGGGGGATGAGTTTATCCTCTTGGATGAATTTCCCATTCGAGTCAATGAGGATGGCCACCTCAGTGGGTTTTACCAGAGTAGTGGGTTTACAGTCTGGGGCTGGGTCATTTGAGGGTTGGTGGGGGGGGCTGAAGCTTCTCTCTGGGAGTCTCTACAGTCTGTTCTCTGTGCTGCAGCAACGCTCTTGATGACAGACAACTCCTTTACCATCTCCTCCTTTACCTGCACCAGCTCTCTCCTCATGGTGGCCTTTACCTCCTCCAGAGCTGTGGTAAGGCTCTCTCCTCATGGTGACCTTTACCTCCTCCAGAGCTGTGGTAAGGCTCTCTCCTCATGGTGACCTTTACCTCCTCCAGAGCTGTGGTAAGGCTCTCTCCTCATGGTGGCCTTTACCTCCTCCAGAGCTGTGGTAAGGCTCTCTCCTCATGGTGACCTTTACCTCCTCCAGAGCTGTGGTAAGGCTCTCTCCTCATGGTGGCCTTTACCTCCTCCAGAGCTGTGGTAAGGCTCTCTCCTCATGGTGTCCTTTACCTCCTCCAGAGCTGTGGTAAGGCTCTCTCCTCATGGTGACCTTTACCTCCTCCAGAGCTGTGGTAAGGCTCTCTCCTCATGGTGACCTTTACCTCCTCCAGAGCTGTGGTAAGGCTCTCTCCTCATGGTGGCCTTTACCTCCTCCAGAGCTGTGGTAAGGCTCTCTCCTCATGGTGACCTTTACCTCCTCCAGAGCTGTGGTAAGGCTCTCTCCTCATGGTGACCTTTACCTCCTCCAGAGCTGTGGTAAGGCTCTCTCCTCATGGTGACCTTTACCTCCTCCAGAGCTGTGGTAAGGCTCTCTCCTCATGGTGACCTTTACCTCCTCCAGAGCTGTGGTAAGGCTCTCTCCTCATGGTGACCTTTACCTCCTCCAGAGCTGTGGTAAGGCTCTCTCCTCATGGTGACCTTTACCTCCTCCAGAGCTGTGGTAAGACTCTCTCTCAGCTCTTGGATAGAGTTCTTCAGCTGGGTCCTGCGCTGGTTGATCTGGTCCTGTAGAAGCTCTGTGTCTGGGCTGGTGGTGGTGTCTCTCAGCAGTCTGGAGGTGGTGTAGCTGGGGGACTGCTCCTTCAGCTCAGTAACCCATACCACACAACAGAAGCGGTGCTGTTGATGCCTGAGGTGAGAGGTCGGGTGCTGTTGGAGTGCCTGAGGTGAGAGGTCGGTGCTGGGAGTGCCTGATACGGGGTGCTGTTGGAGTGCCTGAGGTGAGGTCGGGTGCTGTTGGGTGCCTGTATCTCTGAGTGCCTGAGGTGAGAGATCGAGGTGCTGTTGAGTGCCTGAGGTGAGAGATCGGGGTGCTGTGAGTGCCTGAGGTGAGAGATCGAGGTGCTGTTGGAGTGCCTGAGGTGAAGATCGAGTGCTGTTGGAGTGCCTGAGGTGAGAGTCGGGGTGCTGTTGGAGTGCCTGAGGTGAGAGGTCGGGGTGCTGTTGGAGTGCCTGAGGTGAGAGATCGGGGTGCTGTTGGAGTGCCTGAGGTGAGAGGTCGGGGTGCTGTTGGAGTGCCTGAGGTGAGAGATCGGGGTGCTGTTGGAGTGCCTGAGGTGAGAGATCGGGGTGCTGTTGGAGTGCAGCCTCACTGCCCTGGACCATGACAGTGCTGTTCTCTGGTACACGTTTACCGTCAGAAACCTGTTTTTCTGGTCCTTTTTGCTGTCCTCAAAAATTCAAGTCACAGACTGTTCTCTCTGCTACAGCATGGTAAACATTATCAGTGCATCAAGTTTGGACCCAACAGGACGCTGAACAGCTTTAACCCCCAAGCCATAAGACTGCTAAACAAGACTGTTAAGTAGCTAAACAAATAACTACCCTGACGCATTTTTAAACCAACACTATTGCACTTACTTTATGCCCACTAACTGGACTCTACCCCCCACACTCACTGGACTCTACCCACACTGACTGGACTCTACCCACACTGACTGGACTCTACCCACACTGACTGGACTCTACCCCCACACTGACTGGACTCTACCCACACTGACTGGACTCTACCCACACTGACTGGACTCTACCCCCAAACTGACTGGACTCTACCCACACACTGACTGGACTCTACCCCCACACTGACTGGACTCTACCCACACTAACTGGACTCTACCCACACTGACTGGACTCTACCCTCACACTGACTGGACTCTACCCCACACTGACTGGACTCTACCCACACTTACTGGACTCTACCCCCAAACTGACTGGACTCTACCCACACACTGACTGGACTCTACCCACACTGACTGGACTCTACCCACACACTGACTGGACTCTACCCACACTGACTGGACTCTACCCACACTGACTGGACTCTACCCCCACACTGACTGGACTCTACCCCACACTGACTGGACTCTACCCCACACTGACTGGACTCTACCCCACACTGACTGGACTCTACCCACACTGACTGGACTCTACCCCCACACTGACTGGACTCTACCCACACTGACTGGACTCTACCCACACTGACTGGACTCTACCCCACACTGACTGGACTCTACCCCCACACTGACTGGACTCTACCCCCACACTGACTGGACTCTACCCCCACACTGACTGGACTCTACCCCACACTGACTGGACTCTACCCACACTGACTGGACTCTACCCACACTGACTGGACTCTACCCCCACACTGACTGGACTCTACCCCCACACTGACTGGACTCTACCCACACTGACTGGACTCTACCCCACACTGACTGGACTCTACCCACACTGACTGGACTCTACCCCACACTGACTGGACTCTACCCCACACTTACTGGACTCTACCCACACTGACTGGACTCTACCCCCCACTGACTGGACTCTACCCACACTGACTGGACTCTACCCACACTGACTGGACTCTACCCCACACTGACTGGACTCTACCCCACACTGACTGGACTCTACCCCACACTGACTGGACTCTACCCACACTGACTGGACTCTACCCACACTGACTGGACTCTACCCCACACTGACTGGACTCTACCCACACTGACTGGACTCTACCCACACTGACTGGACTCTACCCACACTGACTGGACTCTACCCACACTGACTAGACTCTACCCCCACACTGACTGGACTCTACCCACACTGACTAGACTCTACCCTCACACTGACTGGACTCTACCCACACACTGACTGGACTCTACCCACACACTGACTGGACTCTACCCACACTGACTGGACTCTACCCACACTGACTGGACTCTACCCCCACACTGACTGGACTCTACCCACACTGACTGGACTCTACCCCCACACTGACTGGACTCTACCCCACACTGACTGGACTCTACCCACACACTGACTGGACTCTACCCACACTGACTGGACTCTACCCACACTGACTGGACTCTACCCCCACACTGACTGGACTCTACCCCCACACTGACTGGACTCTACCCACACTGACTGGACTCTACCCACACTGACTGGACTCTACCCCCACACTGACTGGACTCTACCCACACTGACTGGACTCTACCCACACTGACTGGACTCTACCCACACTGACTGGACTCTACCCCCACACTGACTGGACTCTACCCACACTGACTGGACTCTACCCACACTGACTGGACTCTACCCACACACTGACTGGACTCTACCCCACACTGACTGGACTCTACCCACACTGACTGGACTCTACCCACACTGACTGCACTCTACCCCACACTGACTGGACTCTACCCACACACTGACTGGACTCTACCCACACTGACTGGACTCTACCCCACACTGACTGGACTCTACCCACACTGACTGGACTCTACCCACACTGACTGGACTCTACCCACACTGACTGGACTCTACCCACACTGACTGGACTCTACCCCCACACTGACTGGACTCTACCCTCACACTGACTGGACTCTACCCACACACTGACTGGACTCTACCCACACACTGACTGGACTCTACCCACACTGACTGGACTCTACCCCCACACTGACTGGACTCTACCCACACTGACTGGACTCTACCCTCACACTGACTGGACTCTACCCACACACTGACTGGACTCTACCCACACACTGACTGGACTCTACCCACACTGACTGGACTCTACCCACACTGACTGGACTCTACCCCCACACTGACTGGACTCTTCCCCACACTGACTGGACTCTACCCCCACACTGACTGGACTCTACCCACACTGACTGGACTCTACCCACACCTGACTGGACTCTACCCACACTGACTGGACTCTACCCCCACACTGACTGGACTCTACCCACACTGACTGGACTCTACCCACACTGACTGGACTCTACCCACACTGACTGGACTCTACCCACACACTGACTGGACTCTACCCCCACACTGACTGGACTCTACCCACACTGACTGGACTCTACCCACACTGACTGGACTCTACCCACACACTGACTGGACTCTACCCACACTGACTGGACTCTACCCCCACTGACTGGACTCTACCCCCACACTGACTGGACTCTACCCACACTGACTGGACTCTACCCCACACTCACTGCACTCTACCCACACTGACTGGACTCTACCCACACACTTACTGGACTCTACCCACACTGACTGGACTCTACCCCACACTGACTGGACTCTACCCCCACACTGACTGGACTCTACCCTCACACTGACTAGACTCTACCCACACTGACTGGACTCTACCCCCACACTGACTGGACTCTACCCCCACACTGACTAGACTCTACCCTCACACTGACTGGACTCTACCCACACTGACTGGACTCTACCCCACACTGACTGGACTCTACCCCCACACTGACTGGACTCTACCCCACACTGACTGGACTCTACCCACACACTGACTGGACTCTACCCACACTGACTGGACTCTACCCCACACTGACTGGACTCTACCCCACACTGACTGGACTCTACCCACACTGACTGGACTCTACCCCACACTGACTGGACTCTACCCACACTGACTGGACTCTACCCACACTGACTGGACTCTACCCCACACTGACTGGACTCTACCCCACACTGACTGGACTCTACCCACACTGACTGGACTCTACCCCACACTGACTGGACTCTACCCACACTGACTGGACTCTACCCCACACTGACTGGACTCTACCCCACACTGACTGGACTCTACCCACACTGACTGGACTCTACCCCACACTGACTGGACTCTACCCCACACTGACTGGACTCTACCCACACTGACTGGACTCTACCCCACACTGACTGGACTCTACCCACACTGACTGGACTCTACCCCCACACTGACTGGACTCTACCCCACACTGACTGGACTCTACCCACACTGACTGGACTCTACCCCACACTGACTGGACTCTACCCACACTGACTGGACTCTACCCACACTGACTGGACTCTACCCCACACTGACTGGACTCTACCCACACTGACTGGACTCTACCCCACACTGACTGGACTCTACCCACACTGACTGGACTCTACCCACACTGACTGGACTCTACCCCCACACTGACTGGACTCTACCCACACTGACTGGACTCTACCCCACACTGACTGGACTCTACCCCACACTGACTGGACTCTACCCACACTGACTGGACTCTACCCCCACACTGACTGGACTCTACCCCACACTGACTGGACTCTACCCACACTGACTGGACTCTACCCCACACTGACTGGACTCTACCCACACTGACTGGACTCTACCCCCACACTGACTGGACTCTACCCCACACTGACTGGACTCTACCCACACTGACTGGACTCTACCCCACACTGACTGGACTCTACCCCACACTGACTGGACTCTACCCCACACTGACTGGACTCTACCCACACTGACTGGACTCTACCCACACTGACTGGACTCTACCCACACTGACTGGACTCTACCCCACACTGACTGGACTCTACCCACACTGACTGGACTCTACCCACACTGACTGGACTCTACCCCCACACTGACTGGACTCTACCCACACTGACTGGACTCTACCCCACACTGACTGGACTCTACCCACACACTGACTGGACTCTACCCACACTGACTGGACTCTACCCACACTGACTGGACTCTACCCCCACACTGACTGGACTCTACCCACACTGACTGGACTCTACCCCCCCACACTGACTGGACTCTACCCCACACTGACTGGACTCTACCCACACACTGACTGGACTCTACCCACACTGACTGGACTCTACCCACACTGACTGGACTCTACCCCACACTGACTGGACTCTACCCCACACTGACTGGACTCTACCCACACTGACTGGACTCTACCCCACACTGACTGGACTCTACCCCACACTGACTGGACTCTACCCACACTGACTGGACTCTACCCCACACTGACTGGACTCTACCCACACTGACTGGACTCTACCCCCACACTGACTGGACTCTACCCCACACTGACTGGACTCTACCCACACTGACTGGACTCTACCCCACACTGACTGGACTCTACCCACACTGACTGGACTCTACCCCACACTGACTGGACTCTACCCACACATGACTGGACTCTACCCCACACTGACTGGACTCTACCCACACTGACTGGACTCTACCCACACTGACTGGACTCTACCCACACTGACTGGACTCTACCCCACACTGACTGGACTCTACCCACACTGACTGGACTCTACCCCACACTGACTGGACTCTACCCCACACTGACTGGACTCTACCCACACTGACTGGACTCTACCCACACTGACTGGACTCTACCCCACACTGACTGGACTCTACCCACACTGACTGGACTCTACCCACACTGACTGGACTCTACCCACACACTGACTGGACTCTACCCCACACTGACTGGACTCTACCCACACTGACTGGACTCTACCCACACTGACTGGACTCTACCCCACACTGACTGGACTCTACCCACACTGACTGGACTCTACCCCACACTGACTGGACTCTACCCCACACTGACTGGACTCTACCCACACTGACTGGACTCTACCCACACACTGACTGGACTCTACCCACACTGACTGGACTCTACCCCACACTGACTGGACTCTACCCACACTGACTGGACTCTACCCCACACTGACTGGACTCTACCCACACTGACTGGACTCTACCCCACACTGACTGGACTCTACCCACACACTGACTGGACTCTACCCACACTGACTGGACTCTACCCAGACTGACTGGACTCTAACCACACTGACTGGACTCTACCCCCACACTGACTGGACTCTACCCACACTGACTGGACTCTACCCCCACACTGACTGGACTCTACCCACACTGACTGGACTCTACCCACACTGACTGGACTCTACCCACACTGACTGGACTCTACCCACACTGACTGGACTCTACCCACACTGACTGGACTCTACCCCACACTGACTGGACTCTACCCACACTGACTGGACTCTACCCACACTGACTGGACTCTACCCCACACTGACTGGACTCTACCCCACACTGACTGGACTCTACCCCACACTGACTGGACTCTACCCACACTGACTGGACTCTACCCCACACTGACTGGACTCTACCCCCACACTGACTGGACTCTACCCCACACTGACTGGACTCTACCCCACACTGACTGGACTCTACCCACACACTGACTGGACTCTACCCACACACTGACTGGACTCTACCCACACTGACTGGACTCTACCCACACACTGACTGGACTCTACCCACACTGACTGGACTCTACCCACACTGACTGGACTCTACCCACACACTGACTGGACTCTACCCCCACACTGACTGGACTCTACCCACACTGACTGGACTCTACCCACACACTGACTGGACTCTACCCACACTGACTGGACTCTACCCCCACTGACTGGACTCTACCCCCACACTGACTGGACTCTACCCACACTGACTGGACTCTACCCACACTGACTGGACTCTACCCCACACTGACTGGACTCTACCCACACTGACTGGACTCTACCCCCACACTGACTGGACTCTACCCCACACTCACTGGACTCTACCCACACTGACTGGACTCTACCCACACTGACTGGACTCTACCCCACACTGACTGGACTCTACCCACACTGACTGGACTCTACCCACACTGACTGGACTCTACCCCACACTGACTGGACTCTACCCACACTGACTGGACTCTACCCCACACTGACTGGACTCTACCCACACTGACTGGACTCTACCCCCACACTGACTGGACTCTACCCCACACTGACTGGACTCTCACCCCACACTGACTGGACTCTACCCCACACTGACTGGACTCTACCCCACACTGACTGGACTCTACCCCACACTGACTGGACTCTACCCCACACTGACTGGACTCTACCCACACTGACTGGACTCTACCCCACACTGACTGGACTCTACCCCACACTGACTGGACTCTACCCACACTGACTGGACTCTACCCCCACACTGACTGGACTCTACCCCCACACTGACTGGACTCTACCCCACACTGACTGGACTCTACCCACACTGACTGGACTCTACCCCACACTGACTGGACTCTACCCCACACTGACTGGACTCTACCCACACTGACTGGACTCTACCCCACACTGACTGGACTCTACCCACACTGACTGGACTCTACCCCACACTGACTGGACTCTACCCCACACTGACTGGACTCTACCCACACTGACTGGACTCTACCCCACACTGACTGGACTCTACCCCCACACTGACTGGACTCTACCCCACACTGACTGGACTCTACCCCCACACTGACTGGACTCTACCCCCACACTGACTGGACTCTACCCCACACTGACTGGACTCTACCCACACTGACTGGACTCTACCCACACACTGACTGGACTCTACCCACACTGACTGGACTCTACCCACACTGACTGGACTCTACCCCACACTGACTGGACTCTACCCCACACTGACTGGACTCTACCCCACACTGACTGGACTCTACCCCACACTGACTGGACTCTACCCCACACTGACTGGACTCTACCCCCACACTGACTGGACTCTACCCACACACTGACTGGACTCTACCCACACTGACTGGACTCTACCCACACACTGACTGGACTCTACCCACACTGACTGGACTCTACCCACACTGACCGGACTCTACCCCACACTGACTGGACTCTACCCACACTGACTGGACTCTACCCACACTGACTGGACTCTACCCCACACTGACTGGACTCTACCCCCACACTGACTGGACTCTACCCCACACTGACTGGACTCTACCCCACACTGACTGGACTCTACCCCCACACTGACTGGACTCTACCCCACACTGACTGGACTCTACCCACACACTGACTGGACTCTACCCACACTGACTGGACTCTACCCACACTGACTGGACTCTACCCCACACTGACTGGACTCTACCCCACACTGACTGGACTCTACCCCACACTGACTGGACTCTACCCACACTGACTGGACTCTACCCCACACTGACTGGACTCTACCCCACACTGACTGGACTCTACCCCACACTGACTGGACTCTACCCACACTGACTGGACTCTACCCCACACTGACTGGACTCTACCCACACTGACTGGACTCTACCCACACTGACTGGACTCTACCCACACTGACCGGACTCTACCCACACTGACTGGACTCTACCCACACTGACTGGACTCTACCCCACACTGACTGGACTCTACCCACACTGACTGGACTCTACCCCACACTGACTGGACTCTACCCACACTGACTGGACTCTACCCACACTGACTGGACTCTACCCCCACACTGACTGGACTCTACCCACACTGACTGGACTCTACCCACACACTGACTGGACTCTACCCACACACTGACTGGACTCTACCCCACACTGACTGGACTCTACCCACACTGACTGGACTCTACCCACACTGACTGGACTCTACCCACACTGACTGGACTCTACCCACACTGACTGGACTCTACCCACACTGACTGGACTCTACCCCACACTGACTGGACTCTACCCCACACTGACTGGACTCTACCCACACTGACTGGACTCTACCCCACACTGACTGGACTCTACCCACACTGACTGGACTCTACCCACACTGACTGGACTCTACCCCACACTGACTGGACTCTACCCCACACTGACTGGACTCTACCCACACTGACTGGACTCTACCCCACACTGACTGGACTCTACCCCACACTGACTGGACTCTACCCCACACTGACTGGACTCTACCCACACTGACTGGACTCTACCCACACTGACTGGACTCTACCCACACACTGACTGGACTCTACCCACACTGACTGGACTCTACCCACACTGACTGGACTCTACCCACACTGACTGGACTCTACCCCCACACTGACTGGACTCTACCCCACACTGACTGGACTCTACCCCACACTGACTGGACTCTACCCACACACTGACTGGACTCTACCCACACTGACTGGACTCTACCCACACTGACTGGACTCTACCCACACTGACTGGACTCTACCCACACTGACTGGACTCTACCCCACACTGACTGGACTCTACCCCACACTGACTGGACTCTACCCCACACTGACTGGACTCTACCCCACACTGACTGGACTCTACCCACACTGACTGGACTCTACCCACACTGACTGGACTCTACCCACACACTGACTGGACTCTACCCACAGTGACTGGACTCTACCCCCACTGACTGGACTCTACCCCCACACTGACTGGACTCTACCCACACTGACTGGACTCTACCCACACACTGACTGGACTCTACCCCACACTGACTGGACTCCTACCCACACTGACTGGACTCTACCCCACACTGACTGGACTCTACCCACACTGACTGGACTCTACCCACACTGACTGGACTCTACCCCACACTGACTGGACTCTACCCCACACTGACTGGACTCTACCCACACTGACTGGACTCTACCCACACACTGACTGGACTCTACCCCACACTGACTGGACTCTACCCCACACTGACTGGACTCTACCCACACTGACTGGACTCTACCCACACTGACTGGACTCTACCCCACACTGACTGGACTCTACCCACACTGACTGGACTCTACCCACACTGACTGGACTCTACCCACACTGACCGGACTCTACCCACACTGACTGGACTCTACCCACACTGACTGGACTCTACCCCACACTGACTGGACTCTACCCACACACTGACTGGACTCTACCCCACACTGACTGGACTCTACCCACACTGACTGGACTCTACCCACACTGACTGGACTCTACCCCCACACTGACTGGACTCTACCCACACTGACTGGACTCTACCCCCACACTGACTGGACTCTACCCACACTGACTGGACTCTACCCCACACTGACTGGACTCTACCCCACACTGACTGGACTCTACCCCACACTGACTGGACTCTACCCACACTGACTGGACTCTACCCACACACTGACTGGACTCTACCCACACTGACCGGACTCTACCCACACTGACTGGACTCTACCCACACTGACTGGACTCTACCCCACACTGACTGGACTCTACCCACACTGACTGGACTCTACCCCACACTGACTGGACTCTACCCACACTGACTGGACTCTACCCCACACTGACTGGACTCTACCCACACTGACTGGACTCTACCCACACTGACTGGACTCTACCCCACACTGACTGGACTCTACCCACACTGACTGGACTCTACCCCACACTGACTGGACTCTACCCCACACTGACTGGACTCTACCCACACTGACTGGACTCTACCCCACACTGACTGGACTCTACCCCACACTGACTGGACTCTACCCACACTGACTGGACTCTACCCACACTGACTGGACTCTACCCACACTGACTGGACTCTACCCACACACCGACTGGACTCTACCCCACACTGACTGGACTCTACCCACACTGACTGGACTCTACCCCCACACTGACTGGACTCTACCCACACTGACTGGACTCTACCCACACTGACTGGACTCTACCCACACACTGACTGGACTCTACCCACACTGACTGGACTCTACCCACACTGACTGGACTCTACCCCACACTGACTGGACTCTACCCCACACTGACTGGACTCTACCCACACTGACTGGACTCTACCCCACACTGACTGGACTCTACCCCACACTGACTGGACTCTACCCCACACTGACTGGACTCTACCCCACACTGACTGGACTCTACCCCACACTGACTGGACTCTACCCCACACTGACTGGACTCTACCCACACTGACTGGACTCTACCCCACACTGACTGGACTCTACCCCACACTGACTGGACTCTACCCACACTGACTGGACTCTACCCCCACACTGACTGGACTCTACCCACACTGACTGGACTCTACCCCACACTGACTGGACTCTACCCACACTGACTGGACTCTACCCCACACTGACTGGACTCTACCCCACACTGACTGGACTCTACCCACACTGACTGGACTCTACCCACACTGACTGGACTCTACCCACACTGACTGGACTCTACCCACACACTGACTGGACTCTACCCACACTGACTGGACTCTACCCACACTGACTGGACTCTACCCCACACTGACTGGACTCTACCCCACACTGACTGGACTCTACCCACACTGACTGGACTCTACCCCACACTGACTGGACTCTACCCACACTGACTGGACTCTACCCCACACTGACTGGACTCTACCCCACACTGACTGGACTCTACCCACACTGACTGGACTCTACCCACACTGACTGGACTCTACCCCACACTGACTGGACTCTACCCCACACTGACTGGACTCTACCCCACACTGACTGGACTCTACCCACACTGACTGGACTCTACCCCACACTGACTGGACTCTACCCACACTGACTGGACTCTACCCACACTGACTGGACTCTACCCCACACTGACTGGACTCTCACCCACACTGACTGGACTCTACCCACACTGACTGGACTCTACCCCACACTGACTGGACTCTACCCACACTGACTGGACTCTACCCCACACTGACTGGACTCTACCCCCACACTGACTGGACTCTACCCACACTGACTGGACTCTACCCACACACTGACTGGACTCTACCCACACTGACTGGACTCTACCCACACTGACTGGACTCTACCCCACACTGACTGGACTCTACCCCACACTGACTGGACTCTACCCACACTGACTGGACTCTACCCACACACTGACTGGACTCTACCCACACACTGACTGGACTCTACCCACACTGACTGGACTCTACCCCACACTGACTGGACTCTACCCACACTGACTGGACTCTACCCACACTGACTGGACTCTACCCACACTGACTGGACTCTACCCCACACTGACTGGACTCTACCCACACTGACTGGACTCTACCCACACTGACTGGACTCTACCCCCACACTGACTGGACTCTACCCACACACTGACTGGACTCTACCCCACACTGACTGGACTCTACCCACACTGACTGGACTCTACCCACACACTGACTGGACTCTACCCACACTGACTGGACTCTACCCACACTGACTGGACTCTACCCACACTGACTGGACTCTACCCCACACTGACTGGACTCTACCCCACTGACTGGACTCTACCCCACACTGACTGGACTCTACCCCCACACTGACTGGACTCTACCCACACTGACTGGACTCTACCCACACACTGACTGGACTCTACCCACACTGACTGGACTCTACCCACACTGACCGGACTCTACCCACACACTGACTGGACTCTACCCCACACTGACTGGACTCTACCCCACACTGACTGGACTCTACCCCACACTGACTGGACTCTACCCCACACTGACTGGACTCTACCCACACTGACTGGACTCTACCCACACTGACTGGACTCTACCCACACTGACTGGACTCTACCCCACACTGACTGGACTCTACCCACACTGACTGGACTCTACCCACACTGACTGGACTCTACCCACACTGACTGGACTCTACCCCACACTGACTGGACTCTACCCCCACACTGACTGGACTCTACCCCACACTGACTGGACTCTACCCACACTGACTGGACTCTACCCCACACTGACTGGACTCTACCCCACACTGACTGGACTCTACCCCACACTGACTGGACTCTACCCACACTGACTGGACTCTACCCCCACACTGACTGGACTCTACCCACACTGACTGGACTCTACCCCACACTGACTGGACTCTACCCACACTGACTGGACTCTACCCCACACTGACTGGACTCTACCCACACTGACTGGACTCTACCCACACTGACTGGACTCTACCCACACTGACTGGACTCTACCCCACACTGACTGGACTCTACCCCACACTGACTGGACTCTACCCACACTGACTGGACTCTACCCACACTGACTGGACTCTACCCCACACTGACTGGACTCTACCCACACTGACTGGACTCTACCCCACACTGACTGGACTCTACCCCACACTGACTGGACTCTACCCACACTGACTGGACTCTACCCACACTGACTGGACTCTACCCACACTGACCGGACTCTACCCCACACTGACCGGACTCTACCCACACTGACTGGACTCTACCCCACACTGACTGGACTCTACCCACACACTGACTGGACTCTACCCACACTGACTGGACTCTACCCACACTGACTGGACTCTACCCCACACTGACTGGACTCTACCCACACTGACTGGACTCTACCCACACTGACTGGACTCTACCCACACTGACTGGACTCTACCCCCACACTGACTGGACTCTACCCACACTGACTGGACTCTACCCACACTGACTGGACTCTACCCCACACTGACTGGACTCTACCCACACTGACTGGACTCTACCCACACTGACTGGACTCTACCCCACACTGACTGGACTCTACCCCCACACTGACTGGACTCTACCCACACTGACTGGACTCTACCCACACTGACTGGACTCTACCCCACACTGACTGGACTCTACCCCCACACTGACTGGACTCTACCCACACTGACTGGACTCTACCCCACACTGACTGGACTCTACCCCACACTGACTGGACTCTACCCACACTGACTGGACTCTACCCACACTGACTGGACTCTACCCACACTGACTGGACTCTACCCCACACTGACTGGACTCTACCCACACTGACTGGACTCTACCCACACTGACTGGACTCTACCCACACTGACTGGACTCTACCCCACACTGACTGGACTCTACCCACACTGACTGGACTCTACCCCCACACTGACCGGACTCTACCCACACTGACTGGACTCTACCCCACACTGACCGGACTCTACCCACACACTGACTGGACTCTACCCCACACTGACTGGACTCTACCCCACACTGACTGGACTCTACCCCACACTGACTGGACTCTACCCACACTGACTGGACTCTACCCCACACTGACTGGACTCTACCCACACTGACTGGACTCTACCCCACACTGACTGGACTCTACCCACACTGACTGGACTCTACCCCACACTGACTGGACTCTACCCACACTGACTGGACTCTACCCACACTGACTGGACTCTACCCACACTGACTGGACTCTACCCCACACTGACTGGACTCTACCCACACACTGACTGGACTCTACCCACACTGACTGGACTCTACCCACACACTGACTGGACTCTACCCACACTGACTGGACTCTACCCACACTGACTGGACTCTACCCCACACTGACTGGACTCTACCCCACACTGACTGGACTCTACCCACACTGACTGGACTCTACCCCACACTGACTGGACTCTACCCACACTGACTGGACTCTACCCACACTGACTGGACTCTACCCACACTGACCGGACTCTACCCACACTGACTGGACTCTACCCCACACTGACTGGACTCTACCCACACTGACTGGACTCTACCCCACACTGACTGGACTCTACCCACACTGACTGGACTCTACCCCACACTGACTGGACTCTACCCACACTGACTGGACTCTACCCACACTGACTGGACTCTACCCACACTGACTGGACTCTACCCACACTGACTGGACTCTACCCACACTGACCGGACTCTACCCCACACTGACTGGACTCTACCCCACACTGACTGGACTCTACCCACACTGACTGGACTCTACCCCACACTGACTGGACTCTACCCACACTGACTGGACTCTACCCCCACACTGACTGGACTCTACCCACACTGACTGGACTCTACCCCACACTGACTGGACTCTACCCCCACACTGACTGGACTCTACCCACACTGACTGGACTCTACCCACACTGACTGGACTCTACCCCCACACTGACCGGACTCTACCCACACTGACTGGACTCTACCCACACTGACTGGACTCTACCCCACACTGACTGGACTCTACCCCACACTGACTGGACTCTACCCCACACTGACTGGACTCTACCCACACTGACTGGACTCTACCCCACACTGACTGGACTCTACCCACACTGACTGGACTCTACCCCCACTGACTGGACTCTACCCACACTGACTGGACTCTACCCCACACTGACTGGACTCTACCCCCACACTGACTGGACTCTACCCACACTGACTGGACTCTACCCCACACTGACTGGACTCTACCCCACACTGACTGGACTCTACCCACACTGACTGGACTCTACCCCACACTGACTGGACTCTACCCCACACTGACCGGACTCTACCCACACTGACTGGACTCTACCCCACACTGACTGGACTCTACCCACACTGACTGGACTCTACCCCACACTGACTGGACTCTACCCCCACACTGACTGGACTCTACCCACACTGACTGGACTCTACCCCCACACTGACTGGACTCTACCCACACTGACTGGACTCTACCCACACTGACCGGACTCTACCCACACTGACTGGACTCTACCCCACACTGACCGGACTCTACCCCACACTGACTGGACTCTACCCACACTGACTGGACTCTACCCACACTGACTGGACTCTACCCACACTGACTGGACTCTACCCCACACTGACTGGACTCTACCCACACTGACTGGACTCTACCCCACACTGACTGGACTCTACCCACACTGACTGGACTCTACCCCCACACTGACTGGACTCTACCCACACTGACTGGACTCTACCCACACTGACTGGACTCTACCCCACACTGACTGGACTCTACCCACACCGACTGGACTCTACCCCACACTGACTGGACTCTACCCACACTGACTGGACTCTACCCCACACTGACTGGACTCTACCCACACTGACTGGACTCTACCCACACTGACTGGACTCTACCCACACTGACCGGACTCTACCCACACTGACTGGACTCTACCCCACACTGACTGGACTCTACCCCACACTGACTGGACTCTACCCACACACTGACTGGACTCTACCCACACTGACTGGACTCTACCCACACTGACTGGACTCTACCCCACACTGACTGGACTCTACCCACACACTGACTGGACTCTACCCCACACTGACTGGACTCTACCCCACACTGACTGGACTCTACCCACACTGACTGGACTCTACCCCACACTGACTGGACTCTACCCCACACTGACTGGACTCTACCCCACACTGACTGGACTCTACCCACACTGACTGGACTCTACCCACACACTGACCGGACTCTACCCACACTGACTGGACTCTACCCCACACTGACTGGACTCTACCCCACACTGACTGGACTCTACCCACACTGACTGGACTCTACCCCACACTGACTGGACTCTACCCACACTGACTGGACTCTACCCACACTGACTGGACTCTACCCACACTGACTGGACTCTACCCCACACTGACTGGACTCTACCCACACTGACTGGACTCTACCCCACACTGACTGGACTCTACCCACACTGACTGGACTCTACCCACACACTGACTGGACTCTACCCCACACTGACTGGACTCTACCCACACTGACTGGACTCTACCCACACTGACTGGACTCTACCCACACACTGACTGGACTCTACCCCACACTGACTGGACTCTACCCACACTGACTGGACTCTACCCCACACTGACTGGACTCTACCCCACACTGACTGGACTCTACCCACACTGACTGGACTCTACCCCACACTGACTGGACTCTACCCACACTGACTGGACTCTACCCACACTGACTGGACTCTACCCCACACTGACTGGACTCTACCCCACACTGACTGGACTCTACCCCACACTGACTGGACTCTACCCACACTGACTGGACTCTACCCCCACACTGACTGGACTCTACCCACACTGACTGGACTCTACCCACACCGACTGGACTCTACCCACACTGACTGGACTCTACCCCACACTGACTGGACTCTACCCACACTGACTGGACTCTACCCCCACACTGACTGGACTCTACCCACACTGACTGGACTCTACCCACACTGACTGGACTCTACCCCACACCGACTGGACTCTACCCCACACTGACTGGACTCTACCCACACTGACTGGACTCTACCCCACACTGACTGGACTCTACCCACACTGACTGGACTCTACCCACACTGACTGGACTCTACCCCACACTGACTGGACTCTACCCACACTGACTGGACTCTACCCCACACTGACTGGACTCTACCCCACACTGACTGGACTCTACCCACACTGACTGGACTCTACCCCACACTGACTGGACTCTACCCACACTGACTGGACTCTACCCACACTGACTGGACTCTACCCCCACACTGACTGGACTCTACCCACACTGACTGGACTCTACCCCACACTGACTGGACTCTACCCACACTGACCGGACTCTACCCCACACTGACTGGACTCTACCCACACTGACTGGACTCTACCCCACACTGACTGGACTCTACCCACACTGACTGGACTCTACCCCACACTGACTGGACTCTACCCACACTGACTGGACTCTACCCCACACTGACTGGACTCTACCCACACACTGACTGGACTCTACCCACACCGACTGGACTCTACCCACACTGACTGGACTCTACCCACACACTGACTGGACTCTACCCACACTGACTGGACTCTACCCACACACTGACTGGACTCTACCCACACTGACTGGACTCTACCCACACTGACTGGACTCTACCCCCACACTGACTGGACTCTACCCACACTGACTGGACTCTACCCACACACTGACTGGACTCTACCCACACTGACCGGACTCTACCCCACACTGACTGGACTCTACCCACACTGACTGGACTCTACCCCACACTGACTGGACTCTACCCACACTGACTGGACTCTACCCACACTGACTGGACTCTACCCACACTGACTGGACTCTACCCCACACTGACTGGACTCTACCCCACACTGACTGGACTCTACCCACACTGACTGGACTCTACCCCACACTGACTGGACTCTACCCACACACTGACTGGACTCTACCCACACTGACTGGACTCTACCCCACACTGACTGGACTCTACCCACACACTGACTGGACTCTACCCCACACTGACTGGACTCTACCCACACTGACTGGACTCTACCCCACACTGACTGGACTCTACCCACACTGACTGGACTCTACCCCACACTGACTGGACTCTACCCACACTGACCGGGACTCTACCCACACTGACTGGACTCTACCCACACTGACTGGACTCTACCCCACACTGACTGGACTCTACCCACACACTGACTGGACTCTACCCCACACTGACTGGACTCTACCCACACTGACTGGACTCTACCCACACTGACTGGACTCTACCCACACTGACTGGACTCTACCCCACACTGACTGGACTCTACCCCACACTGACTGGACTCTACCCACACACTGACTGGACTCTACCCACACTGACTGGACTCTACCCCACACTGACTGGACTCTACCCCACACTGACTGGACTCTACCCACACTGACTGGACTCTACCCACACACTGACTGGACTCTACCCACACTGACTGGACTCTACCCCACACTGACTGGACTCTACCCCACACTGACTGGACTCTACCCACACTGACTGGACTCTACCCCACACTGACTGGACTCTACCCCACACTGACTGGACTCTACCCACACTGACCGGACTCTACCCACACTGACTGGACTCTACCCCACACTGACTGGACTCTACCCACACTGACTGGACTCTACCCACACTGACTGGACTCTACCCACACTGACTGGACTCTACCCACACTGACTGGACTCTACCCCACACTGACTGGACTCTACCCACACTGACTGGACTCTACCCACACTGACTGGACTCTACCCCACACTGACTGGACTCTACCCACACTGACTGGACTCTACCCACACTGACTGGACTCTACCCCACACTGACTGGACTCTACCCACACTGACTGGACTCTACCCACACTGACTGGACTCTACCCACACTGACTGGACTCTACCCACACTGACTGGACTCTACCCCACACTGACTGGACTCTACCCACACACTGACTGGACTCTACCCCACACTGACTGGACTCTACCCACACTGACTGGACTCTACCCACACTGACTGGACTCTACCCACACTGACTGGACTCTACCCCACACTGACTGGACTCTACCCACACTGACTGGACTCTACCCACACTGACTGGACTCTACCCCACACTGACTGGACTCTACCCCACACTGACTGGACTCTACCCACACTGACTGGACTCTACCCACACACTGACTGGACTCTACCCACACTGACTGGACTCTACCCACACTGACTGGACTCTACCCACACACTGACTGGACTCTACCCACACCGACTGGACTCTACCCCACACTGACTGGACTCTACCCCACACTGACTGGACTCTACCCACACTGACTGGACTCTACCCACACTGACTGGACTCTACCCACACTGACTGGACTCTACCCACACTGACTGGACTCTACCCCACACTGACTGGACTCTACCCACACTGACTGGACTCTACCCACCACACTGACTGGACTCTACCCACACTGACTGGACTCTACCCCCACACTGACTGGACTCTACCCACACTGACTGGACTCTACCCACACTGACTGGACTCTACCCACACTGACTGGACTCTACCCCACACTGACTGGACTCTACCCACACTGACTGGACTCTACCCCACACTGACTGGACTCTACCCACACTGACTGGACTCTACCCCACACTGACTGGACTCTACCCACACTGACTGGACTCTACCCCACACTGACTGGACTCTACCCACACTGACTGGACTCTACCCACACACTGACTGGACTCTACCCACACTGACTGGACTCTACCCCACACTGACTGGACTCTACCCACACTGACTGGACTCTACCCCACACTGACTGGACTCTACCCACACTGACTGGACTCTACCCCCACACTGACTGGACTCTACCCCACACTGACTGGACTCTACCCCACACTGACTGGACTCTACCCACACTGACTGGACTCTACCCCACACTGACTGGACTCTACCCACACTGACTGGACTCTACCCCACACTGACTGGACTCTACCCCCACACTGACTGGACTCTACCCACACTGACTGGACTCTACCCACACTGACTGGACTCTACCCCACACTGACTGGACTCTACCCACACTGACTGGACTCTACCCCACACTGACTGGACTCTACCCCACACTGACTGGACTCTACCCACACTGACTGGACTCTACCCACACTGACTGGACTCTACCCCACACTGACTGGACTCTACCCACACTGACTGGACTCTACCCCACACTGACTGGACTCTACCCACACTGACTGGACTCTACCCACACACTGACTGGACTCTACCCACACTGACTGGACTCTACCCCACACTGACTGGACTCTACCCACACTGACTGGACTCTACCCCACACTGACTGGACTCTACCCACACTGACTGGACTCTACCCACACTGACTGGACTCTACCCCACACTGACTGGACTCTACCCCACACTGACTGGACTCTCACCCACACTGACTGGACTCTACCCACACTGACTGGACTCTACCCACACTGACTGACTCTACCCACACTGACTGGACTCTACCCACACTGACTGGACTCTACCCCACACTGACTGGACTCTACCCACACTGACTGGACTCTACCCACACTGACTGGACTCTACCCACACTGACTGGACTCTACCCCACACTGACTGGACTCTACCCACACACCGACTGGACTCTACCCACACTGACTGGACTCTACCCACACTGACTGGACTCTACCCACACTGACTGGACTCTACCCCACACTGACTGGACTCTACCCACACTGACTGGACTCTACCCCACACTGACTGGACTCTACCCACACTGACTGGACTCTACCCACACTGACTGGACTCTACCCACACTGACTGGACTCTACCCACACACTGACTGGACTCTACCCCACACCGACTGGACTCTACCCACACTGACTGGACTCTACCCACACACTGACTGGACTCTACCCACACTGACTGGACTCTACCCCCACACTGACTGGACTCTACCCCACACTGACTGGACTCTACCCACACTGACTGGACTCTACCCACACTGACTGGACTCTACCCACACTGACTGGACTCTACCCACACTGACTGGACTCTACCCCACACTGACCGGACTCTACCCACACTGACTGGACTCTACCCACACTGACTGGACTCTACCCCACACTGACCGGACTCTACCCCACACTGACTGGACTCTACCCACACTGACTGGACTCTACCCCACACTGACTGGACTCTACCCACACTGACTGGACTCTACCCCACACTGACTGGACTCTACCCACACTGACTGGACTCTACCCACACTGACTGGACTCTACCCCCACACTGACTGGACTCTACCCACACTGACTGGACTCTACCCCACACTGACTGGACTCTACCCCACACTGACTGGACTCTACCCACACTGACTGGACTCTACCCCACACTGACTGGACTCTACCCCACACTGACTGGACTCTACCCACACTGACTGGACTCTACCCACACTGACTGGACTCTACCCCACACTGACTGGACTCTACCCACACTGACTGGACTCTACCCCACACTGACTGGACTCTACCCCACACTGACTGGACTCTACCCACACTGACTGGGACTCTACCCACACTGACTGGACTCTACCCACACTGACTGGACTCTACCCCACACTGACTGGACTCTACCCACACTGACTGGACTCTACCCCACACTGACTGGACTCTACCCACACTGACTGGACTCTACCCCACACTGACTGGACTCTACCCCACACTGACTGGACTCTACCCCACACTGACTGGACTCTACCCACACTGACTGGACTCTACCCCACACTGACTGGACTCTACCCACACCGACTGGACTCTACCCACACTGACTGGACTCTACCCACACTGACTGGACTCTACCCCACACTGACTGGACTCTACCCACACTGACTGGACTCTACCCACACTGACTGGACTCTACCCACACTGACTGGACTCTACCCCACACCGACTGGACTCTACCCACACTGACTGGACTCTACCCCACACTGACTGGACTCTACCCCACACTGACTGGACTCTACCCACACTGACTGGACTCTACCCACACACTGACTGGACTCTACCCCACACTGACTGGACTCTACCCACACTGACTGGACTCTACCCACACTGACTGGACTCTACCCACACACTGACCGGACTCTACCCACACACTGACTGGACTCTACCCACACTGACTGGACTCTACCCACACTGACTGGACTCTACCCACACTGACTGGACTCTACCCCACACTGACTGGACTCTACCCCACACTGACTGGACTCTACCCACACTGACTGGACTCTACCCACACTGACTGGACTCTACCCACACTGACTGGACTCTACCCCACACTGACTGGACTCTACCCCACACTGACTGGACTCTACCCACACTGACTGGACTCTACCCACACTGACTGGACTCTACCCACACTGACTGGACTCTACCCCACACTGACTGGACTCTACCCACACTGACTGGACTCTACCCACACTGACTGGACTCTACCCACACTGACTGGACTCTACCCCACACTGACTGGACTCTACCCCACACTGACTGGACTCTACCCACACTGACTGGACTCTACCCACACTGACCGGACTCTACCCACACTGACTGGACTCTACCCACACTGACTGGACTCTACCCACACTGACTGGACTCTACCCCACACTGACTGGACTCTACCCACACTGACCGGACTCTACCCACACTGACTGGACTCTACCCCACACTGACTGGACTCTACCCCACACTGACTGGACTCTACCCACACTGACTGGACTCTACCCCACACTGACTGGACTCTACCCACACTGACTGGACTCTACCCACACTGACTGGACTCTACCCCACACTGACTGGACTCTACCCACACTGACTGGACTCTACCCACACTGACTGGACTCTACCCACACACTGACTGGACTCTACCCACACTGACTGGACTCTACCCCACACTGACTGGACTCTACCCCACACTGACTGGACTCTACCCACACACTGACTGGACTCTACCCACACTGACTGGACTCTACCCCACACTGACTGGACTCTACCCACACTGACTGGACTCTACCCCACACTGACTGGACTCTACCCCACACCGACTGGACTCTACCCACACTGACTGGACTCTACCCACACTGACTGGACTCTACCCACACTGACTGGACTCTACCCCACACTGACTGGACTCTACCCACACTGACTGGACTCTACCCACACACTGACTGGACTCTACCCACACTGACTGGACTCTACCCACACTGACTGGACTCTACCCCACACTGACTGGACTCTACCCCACACTGACTGGACTCTACCCACACTGACTGGACTCTACCCCACACTGACTGGACTCTACCCACACTGACTGGACTCTACCCCACACTGACTGGACTCTACCCCACACTGACTGGACTCTACCCACACTGACTGGACTCTACCCCACACTGACTGGACTCTACCCACACTGACTGGACTCTACCCCACACTGACTGGACTCTACCCACACTGACTGGACTCTACCCCACACTGACCGGACTCTACCCACACTGACTGGACTCTACCCCCACACTGACTGGACTCTACCCACACTGACTGGACTCTACCCCACACTGACTGGACTCTACCCACACTGACTGGACTCTACCCACACTGACTGGACTCTACCCACACTGACTGGACTCTACCCCACACTGACTGGACTCTACCCCACACTGACTGGACTCTACCCACACTGACTGGACTCTACCCACACATGACTGGACTCTACCCACACTGACTGGACTCTACCCCACACTGACTGGACTCTACCCCACACTGACTGGACTCTACCCACACTGACTGGACTCTACCCCACACTGACTGGACTCTACCCCACACTGACTGGACTCTACCCCACACTGACTGGACTCTACCCCACACTGACTGGACTCTACCCACACTGACTGAACTCTACCCACACTGACTGGACTCTACCCCACACTGACTGGACTCTACCCCACACTGACTGGACTCTACCCCACACTGACTGGACTCTACCCACACTGACTGGACTCTACCCACACTGACTGGACTCTACCCACACTGACCGGACTCTACCCACACTGACTGGACTCTACCCACACTGACTGGACTCTACCCACACTGACTGGACTCTACCCCACACTGACTGGACTCTACCCACACTGACTGGACTCTACCCACACTGACTGGACTCTACCCACACACTGACTGGACTCTACCCACACTGACTGGACTCTACCCACACTGACTGGACTCTACCCCACACTGACTGGACTCTACCCACACTGACTGGACTCTACCCACACTGACTGGACTCTACCCACACTGACTGGACTCTACCCCACACTGACTGGACTCTACCCACACTGACTGGACTCTACCCACACTGACTGGACTCTACCCACACTGACCGGGACTCTACCCCACACTGACTGGACTCTACCCACACTGACTGGACTCTACCCCACACTGACTGGACTCTACCCCACACTGACTGGACTCTACCCACACTGACTGGACTCTACCCCACACTGACTGGACTCTACCCACACTGACTGGACTCTACCCACACTGACTGGACTCTACCCACACTGACTGGACTCTACCCACACTGACTGGACTCTACCCACACTGACTGGACTCTACCCCACACTGACTGGACTCTACCCACACTGACTGGACTCTACCCACACTGACTGGACTCTACCCACACTGACTGGACTCTACCCACACTGACTGGACTCTACCCACACTGACTGGACTCTACCCACACCTGACTGGACTCTACCCCCACACTGACTGGACTCTACCCCACACTGACTGGACTCTACCCACACTGACTGGACTCTACCCCACACTGACTGGACTCTACCCACACTGACTGGACTCTACCCACACTGACTGGACTCTACCCCACACTGACTGGACTCTACCCACACTGACTGGACTCTACCCACACTGACTGGACTCTACCCCCACACTGACTGGACTCTACCCACACTGACTGGACTCTACCCACACTGACTGGACTCTACCCACACTGACTGGACTCTACCCACACACTGACTGGACTCTACCCACACTGACTGGACTCTACCCACACTGACTGGACTCTACCCACACACTGACTGGACTCTACCCACACTGACTGGACTCTACCCCCACTGACTGGACTCTACCCCCACACTGACTGGACTCTACCCACACTGACTGGACTCTACCCACACTGACTGGACTCTACCCACACTGACTGGACTCTACCCCACACTGACTGGACTCTACCCACACTGACTGGACTCTACCCACACTGACTGGACTCTACCCCACACTGACTGGACTCTACCCCACACCGACTGGACTCTACCCACACTGACTGGACTCTACCCACACACTGACTGGACTCTACCCCACACTGACTGGACTCTACCCACACTGACTGGACTCTACCCACACTGACTGGACTCTACCCCACACTGACTGGACTCTACCCACACTGACTGGACTCTACCCACACTGACTGGACTCTACCCACACTCACTGGACTCTACCCACACTGACTGGACTCTACCCACACTGACTGGACTCTACCCCACACCGACTGGACTCTACCCACACTGACTGGACTCTACCCCACACTGACTGGACTCTACCCACACTGACTGGACTCTACCCACACTGACTGGACTCTACCCACACACTGACTGGACTCTCACCCACACTGACTGGACTCTACCCACACTGACTGGACTCTACCCACACACTGACTGGACTCTACCCACACTGACTGGACTCTACCCACACTGACTGGACTCTACCCACACTGACTGGACTCTACCCCACACTGACTGGACTCTACCCACACTGACTGGACTCTACCCACACTGACTGGACTCTACCCCACACTGACTGAACTCTACCCACACTGACTGGACTCTACCCACACTGACTGGACTCTACCCACACTGACTGGACTCTACCCACACTGACTGGACTCTACCCCACACTGACTGGACTCTACCCCACACTGACTGGACTCTACCCACACTGACTGGACTCTACCCACACACTGACTGGACTCTACCCCACACTGACTGGACTCTACCCACACTGACTGGACTCTACCCACACACTGACTGGACTCTACCCACACTGACTGGACTCTACCCACACATGACTGGACTCTACCCCACACTGACTGGACTCTACCCCCACACTGACTGGACTCTACCCACACTGACTGGACTCTACCCCACACTGACTGGACTCTACCCACACTGACTGGACTCTACCCCACACTGACTGGACTCTACCCACACTGACTGGACTCTACCCCACACTGACTGGACTCTACCCACACTGACTGGACTCTACCCACACTGACTGGACTCTACCCACACACTGACTGGACTCTACCCCACACTGACTGGACTCTACCCACACTGACTGGACTCTACCCACACTGACTGGACTCTACCCACACACTGACTGGACTCTACCCCACACTGACTGGACTCTACCCACACTGACTGGACTCTACCCACACTGACTGGACTCTACCCACACTGACTGGACTCTACCCACACACTGACTGGACTCTACCCACACTGACTGGACTCTACCCCCCACTGACTGGCCTCTACCCCACACTGACTGGACTCTACCCACACTGACTGGACTCTACCCTCACACTGACTGGACTCTACCCACACTGACTGGACTCTACCCCCACTGACTGGACTCTACCCCCACACTGACTGGACTCTACCCACACTGACTGGACTCTACCCTCACACTGACTGGACTCTACCCACACTGACTGGACTCTACCCACACACTCACTGGACTCTACCCACACTGACTGGACTCTACCCACACTGACTGGACTCTACCCCCACACTGACTGGACTCTACCCACACTGACTGGACTCTACCCACACTGACTGGACTCTACCCTCACACTGACTGGACTCTACCCCACACTGACTGGACTCTACCCACACTGACTGGACTCTACCCACACTGACTGGACTCTACCCACACTGACTGGACTCTACCCACACTGACTGGACTCTACCCACACTGACTGGACTCTACCCACACTGACTGGACTCTACCCCACACTGACTGGACTCTACCCACACTGACTGGACTCTACCCCACACTGACTGGACTCTACCCACACTGACTGGACTCTACCCACACTGACTGGACTCTACCCCACACTGACTGGACTCTACCCACACTGACTGGACTCTACCCACACTGACTGGACTCTACCCACACTGACTGGACTCTACCCACACTGACCGGACTCTACCCCACACTGACTGGACTCTACCCACACTGACTGGACTCTACCCCACACTGACTGGACTCTACCCACACTGACTGGACTCTACCCACACTGACTGGACTCTACCCACACTGACTGGACTCTACCCCCACACTGACTGGACTCTACCCACACTGACTGGACTCTACCCCACACTGACTGGACTCTACCCACACACTGACTGGACTCTACCCCACACTGACTGGACTCTACCCACACTGACTGGACTCTACCCACACTGACTGGACTCTACCCCACACATGACTGGACTCTACCCACACTGACCGGACTCTACCCCACACTGACTGGACTCTACCCCACACTGACTGGACTCTACCCACACTGACTGGACTCTACCCCCCACACTGACTGGACTCTACCCACACTGACTGGACTCTACCCACACTGACTGGACTCTACCCCACACTGACTGGACTCTACCCACACTGACTGGACTCTACCCACACTGACTGGACTCTACCCCACACTGACTGGACTCTACCCCACACTGACTGGACTCTACCCACACTGACTGGACTCTACCCACACACTGACTGGACTCTACCCACACTGACTGGACTCTACCCACACTGACTGGACTCTACCCACACTGACTGGACTCTACCCCACACTGACTGGACTCTACCCACACTGACTGGACTCTACCCACACTGACTGGACTCTACCCCACACTGACTGGACTCTACCCACACTGACTGGACTCTACCCACACACTGACTGGACTCTACCCACACTGACTGGACTCTACCCACACACTGACTGGACTCTACCCCACACTGACTGGACTCTACCCACACTGACTGGACTCTACCCACACTGACTGGACTCTACCCCACACTGACTGGACTCTACCCCACACTGACTGGACTCTACCCACACACTGACTGGACTCTACCCCACACTGACTGGACTCTACCCACACTGACTGGACTCTACCCACACTGACTGGACTCTACCCACACACTGACTGGACTCTACCCCACACTGACTGGACTCTACCCACACTGACTGGACTCTACCCACACTGACTGGACTCTACCCACACTGACTGGACTCTACCCACACTGACTGGACTCTACCCCACACTGACTGGACTCTACCCACACTGACTGGACTCTACCCACACACTGACTGGACTCTACCCACACTGACTGGACTCTACCCACACTGACTGGACTCTACCCCACACTGACTGGACTCTCACCCACACTGACTGGACTCTACCCACACATGACTGGACTCTACCCACACTGACCGGACTCTACCCACACTGACTGGACTCTACCCCACACTGACTGGACTCTACCCACACTGACTGGACTCTACCCACACTGACTGGACTCTACCCACACTGACTGGACTCTACCCACACTGACTGGACTCTACCCACACTGACTGGACTCTACCCCACACTGACTGGACTCTACCCACACTGACTGGACTCTACCCACACTGACTGGACTCTACCCACACTGACTGGACTCTACCCCACACTGACTGGACTCTACCCCACACTGACTGGACTCTACCCACACTGACTGGACTCTACCCCCACACTGACTGGACTCTACCCACACTGACTGGACTCTACCCCACACTGACTGGACTCTACCCCACACTGACTGGACTCTACCCACACTGACTGGACTCTACCCACACTGACTGGACTCTACCCACACTGACTGGACTCTACCCCACACTGACTGGACTCTCACCCACACTGACTGGACTCTACCCCACACTGACTGGACTCTACCCACACTGACTGGACTCTACCCCACACTGACTGGACTCTACCCACACTGACTGGACTCTACCCCACACTGACTGGACTCTACCCCACACTGACTGGACTCTACCCACACTGACTGGACTCTACCCACACACTGACTGGACTCTACCCACACTGACTGGACTCTACCCCACACTGACTGGACTCTACCCCACACTGACTGGACTCTACCCACACTGACTGGACTCTACCCCACACTGACTGGACTCTACCCACACTGACTGGACTCTACCCCACACTGACTGGACTCTACCCACACTGACTGGACTCTACCCACACTGACTGGACTCTACCCACACTGACTGGACTCTACCCCACACTGACTGGACTCTACCCACACTGACTGGACTCTACCCCACACTGACTGAACTCTACCCCACACTGACTGGACTCTACCCACACTGACTGGACTCTACCCACACTGACTGGACTCTACCCACACTGACTGGACTCTACCCCACACTGACTGGACTCTACCCACACTGACTGGACTCTACCCACACTGACTGGACTCTACCCCACACTGACTGGACTCTACCCCACACTGACTGGACTCTACCCCACACTGACTGGACTCTACCCACACTGACTGGACTCTACCCCACACTGACTGGACTCTACCCACACTGACTGGACTCTACCCCACACTGACTGGACTCTACCCACACACTGACTGGACTCTACCCACACTGACTGGACTCTACCCACACTGACTGGACTCTACCCCACACTGACTGGACTCTACCCACACTGACTGGACTCTACCCCACACTGACTGGACTCTACCCACACTGACTGGACTCTACCCACACTGACTGGACTCTACCCACACTGACTGGACTCTACCCCACACTGACTGGACTCTACCCCACACTGACTGGACTCTACCCCACACTGACTGGACTCTACCCACACTGACTGGACTCTACCCACACTGACTGGACTCTACCCACACTGACTGGACTCTACCCACACTGACTGGACTCTACCCCACACTGACTGGACTCTACCCACACTGACTGGACTCTACCCACACTGACTGGACTCTACCCACACTGACTGAACTCTACCCACACTGACTGGACTCTACCCCCACACTGACTGGACTCTACCCACACTGACTGGACTCTACCCACACTGACTGGACTCTACCCACACTGACTGGACTCTACCCCACACTGACTGGACTCTACCCACACTGACTGGACTCTACCCACACTGACTGGACTCTACCCCCACACTGACTGGACTCTACCCACACTGACTGGACTCTACCCACACTGACTGGACTCTACCCCACACTGACTGGACTCTACCCCACACTGACTGGACTCTACCCACACTGACTGGACTCTACCCACACACTGACTGGACTCTACCCACACTGACTGGACTCTACCCCACACTGACTGGACTCTACCCCACACTGACTGGACTCTACCCACACTGACTGGACTCTACCCACACTGACTGGACTCTACCCACACTGACTGGACTCTACCCACACTGACTGGACTCTACCCACACTGACTGGACTCTACCCCACACTGACTGGACTCTACCCACACTGACTGGACTCTACCCACACTGACTGGACTCTACCCACACTGACTGGACTCTACCCACACACTGACTGGACTCTACCCCACACTGACTGGACTCTACCCACACTGACTGGACTCTACCCCACACTGACTGGACTCTACCCACACCTGACTGGACTCTACCCACACTGACTGGACTCTACCCACACTGACTGGACTCTACCCCACACTGACTGGACTCTACCCACACTGACTGGACTCTACCCCACACTGACTGGACTCTACCCACACTGACTGGACTCTACCCCACACTGACTGGACTCTACCCACACTGACTGGACTCTACCCACACTGACTGGACTCTACCCACACTGACTGGACTCTACCCCACACTGACTGGACTCTACCCACACTGACTGGACTCTACCCACACTGACTGGACTCTACCCCACACTGACTGGACTCTACCCACACTGACTGGACTCTACCCACACTGACTGGACTCTACCCACACACTGACTGGACTCTACCCCACACTGACTGGACTCTACCCACACTGACTGGACTCTACCCCACACTGACTGGACTCTACCCCCACACTGACTGGACTCTACCCACACTGACTGGACTCTACCCACACTGACTGGACTCTACCCACACTGACTGGACTCTACCCCCACACTGACTGGACTCTACCCCACACTGACTGGACTCTACCCACACTGACTGGACTCTACCCACACTGACTGGACTCTACCCACACTGACTGGACTCTACCCACCACACTGACTGGACTCTACCCACACTGACTGGACTCTACCCACACTGACTGGACTCTACCCACACTGACTGGACTCTACCCACACTGACTGGACTCTACCCACACTGACTGGACTCTACCCACACTGACTGGACTCTACCCCACACTGACTGGACTCTACCCACACTGACTGGACTCTACCCCACACTGACTGGACTCTACCCACACTGACTGGACTCTACCCCCACACTGACTGGACTCTACCCCACACTGACTGGACTCTACCCACACTGACTGGACTCTACCCCACACTGACTGGACTCTACCCCACACTGACTGGACTCTACCCCACACTGACTGGACTCTACCCACACTGACTGGACTCTACCCACACACTGACTGGACTCTACCCCACACTGACTGGACTCTACCCCCACACTGACTGGACTCTACCCACACTGACTGGACTCTACCCCACACTGACTGGACTCTACCCACACTGACTGGACTCTACCCACACTGACTGGACTCTACCCCACACTGACTGGACTCTACCCACACTGACTGGACTCTACCCCACACTGACTGGACTCTACCCACACTGACTGGACTCTACCCACACTGACTGGACTCTACCCCCACACTGACTGGACTCTACCCACACTGACTGGACTCTACCCCACACTGACTGGACTCTACCCACACTGACTGGACTCTACCCCACACTGACTGGACTCTACCCCACACTGACTGGACTCTACCCACACTGACTGGACTCTACCCACACTGACTGGACTCTACCCACACACTGACTGGACTCTACCCACACTGACTGGACTCTACCCACACTGACTGGACTCTACCCCACACTGACTGGACTCTACCCACACTGACTGGACTCTACCCACACTGACTGGACTCTACCCACACTGACTGGACTCTACCCACACACTGACTGGACTCTACCCCACACTGACTGGACTCTACCCACACTGACTGGACTCTACCCACACATGACTGGACTCTACCCACACTGACTGGACTCTACCCCCACACTGACTGGACTCTACCCCACACTGACTGGACTCTACCCACACTGACTGGACTCTACCCCACACTGACTGGACTCTACCCACACTGACTGGACTCTACCCACACTGACTGGACTCTACCCACACATGACTGGACTCTACCCACACTGACTGGACTCTACCCACACTGACTGGACTCTACCCCACACTGACTGGACTCTACCCCACACTGACTGGACTCTACCCACACTGACTGGACTCTACCCACACTGACTGGACTCTACCCACACTGACTGGACTCTACCCCACACTGACTGGACTCTACCCACACTGACTGGACTCTACCCCACACTGACTGGACTCTACCCACACTGACTGGACTCTACCCACACATGACTGGACTCTACCCCACACTGACTGGACTCTACCCCACACTGACTGGACTCTACCCACACTGACTGGACTCTACCCACACTGACTGGACTCTACCCCACACTGACTGGACTCTACCCCCACACTGACTGGACTCTACCCACACTGACTGGACTCTACCCCACACTGACTGGACTCTACCCACACTGACTGGACTCTACCCCACACTGACTGGACTCTACCCACACTGACTGGACTCTACCCCACACTGACTGGACTCTACCCACACTGACTGGACTCTACCCACACCTGACTGGACTCTACCCACACTGACTGGACTCTACCCCACACTGACTGGACTCTACCCCACACTGACTGGACTCTACCCACACTGACTGGACTCTACCCACACTGACTGGACTCTACCCCACACTGACTGGACTCTACCCACACTGACTGGACTCTACCCCACACTGACTGGACTCTACCCCACACTGACTGGACTCTACCCACACTGACTGGACTCTACCCCACACTGACTGGACTCTACCCACACTGACTGGACTCTACCCACACTGACTGGACTCTACCCCACACTGACTGAACTCTACCCACACTGACTGGACTCTACCCACACTGACTGGACTCTACCCACACTGACTGGACTCTACCCACACTGACTGGACTCTACCCCACACTGACTGGACTCTACCCACACTGACTGGACTCTACCCACACTGACTGGACTCTACCCACACTCGACTGGACTCTACCCACACTGACTGGACTCTACCCACACTGACTGGACTCTACCCACACTGACTGGACTCTACCCACACTGACTGGACTCTACCCCCACACTGACTGGACTCTACCCACACACTGACTGGACTCTACCCCACACTGACTGGACTCTACCCACACACTGACTGGACTCTACCCACACTGACTGGACTCTACCCCCACTGACTGGACTCTACCCCCACACTGACTGGACTCTACCCACACTGACTGGACTCTACCCACACTGACTGGACTCTACCCACACACTGACTGGACTCTACCCACACACTCACTGGACTCTACCCACACTGACTGGACTCTACCCACACTGACTGGACTCTACCCACACTGACTGGACTCTACCCACACTGACTGGACTCTACCCCCACACTGACTGGACTCTACCCCCACTGACTGGACTCTACCCACACTGACTGGACTCTACCCTCACACTGACTGGACTCTACCCACACTGACTGGACTCTACCCACACTGACTGGACTCTACCCACACACTGACTGGACTCTACCCACACTGACTGGACTCTACCCACACTGACTGGACTCTACCCACACACTGACTGGACTCTACCCACACTGACTGGACTCTACCCCACACTGACTGCACTCTACCCCACACTGACTGGACTCTACCCACACTGACTGGACTCTACCCACACACTGACTGGACTCTACCCACACTGACTGGACTCTACCCACACTGACTGGACTCTACCCTCACACTCACTGCACTCTACCCACACTGACTGGACTCTACCCACCCGCACACTGACTGGACTCTACCCACACTGACTGGACTCTACCCCCACACTGACTAGACTCTACCCACACTGACTGGACTCTACCCACACTGACTGGACTCTACCCACACTGACTGGACTCTACCCCCACACTGACTGGACTCCACCCACACTTACTGGACTCTACCCACACTGACTGGACTCTACCCCCACACTGACTGGACTCTACCCACACTGACTGGACTCTACCCACACTGACTGGACTCTACCCACACACTGACGGGACTCTACCCACACTGACTGGACTCTACCCCCACTGACTGGACTCTACCCCACACTGACTGGACTCTACCCCCACACTGACTGGACTCTACCCACACTGACTGGACTCTACCCACACTGACTGGACTCTACCCACACTGACTGGACTCTACCCCCACACTGACTGGACTCTACCCACACTGACTGGACTCTACCCCACACTGACTGGACTCTACCCACACTGACTGGACTCTACCCACACTGACTGGACTCTACCCCCACACTGACTGGACTCTACCCACACACTGACTGGACTCTACCCACACTGACTGGACTCTACCCACACTGACTGGACTCTACCCCCACACTGACTGGACTCTACCCACACTGACTGGACTCTACCCACACTGACTGGACTCTACCCCACACTGACTGGACTCTACCCACACTGACTGGACTCTACCCTCACACTCACTGGACTCTACCCACACTGACTGGACTCTACCCACACACTCACTGGACTCTACCCACACTGACTGGACTCTACCCACACTGACTGGACTCTACCCCCACACTGACTGGACTCTACCCCCACACTCACTGGACTCTACCCACACTGACTGGACTCTACCCACACACTCACTGGACTCTACCCACACTGACTGGACTCTACCCCCACACTGACTGGACTCTACCCTCACACTGACTGGACTCTACCCACACTGACTGGACTCTACCCCCACACTGACTGGACTCTACCCACACTGACTGGACTCTACCCACACTGACTGGACTCTACCCCCACACTGACTGGACTCTACCCACACTGACTGGACTCTACCCACACTGACTGGACTCTGCCCACACTGACTGGACTCTACCCACACACTGACTGGACTCTACCCCCACACTGACTGGACTCTACCCACACTGACTGGACTCTACCCACACTGACTGGACTCTACCCACACTGACTGGACTCTACCCCCACACTGACTGGACTCTACCCACACTGACTGGACTCTACCCACACTGACTGGACTCTACCCACACTGACTGGACTCTACCCACACACTGACTGGACTCTACCCACACTGACTGGACTCTACCCACACTGACTGGACTCTACCCACACTGACTGGACTCTACCCACACTGACTGGACTCTACCCCCACACTGACTGGACTCTACCCCCACTGACTGGACTCTACCCACACTGACTGGACTCTACCCTCACACTGACTGGACTCTACCCACACTGACTGGACTCTACCCACACTGACTGGACTCTACCCACACACTGACTGGACTCTACCCACACACTCACTGGACTCTACCCACACACTGACTGGACTCTACCCCACACTGACTGGACTCTACCCCACACTGACTGGACTCTACCCCACACTGACTGGACTCTACCCCCACACTGACTGGACTCTACCCCACACTGACTGGACTCTACCCACACTGACTGGACTCTACCCACACACTGACTGGACTCTACCCACACTGACTGGACTCTACCCCACACTGACTGGACTCTACCCCCACACTCACTGGACTCTACCCACACTGACTGGACTCTACCCACCCGCACACTGACTGGACTCTACCCACACTGACTGGACTCTACCCCACACTGACTGGACTCTACCCACACTGACTGGACTCTACCCACACTGACTGGACTCTACCCACACTGACTGGACTCTACCCACACCTGACTGGACTCTACCCACACACTGACAGGACTCTACCCCCACACTGACTGGACTCTACCCACACTGACTGGACTCTACCCACACTCACTGGACTCTACCCACACTGACTGGACTCTACCCACACTGACTGGACTCTACCCCCACTGACTGGACTCTACCCACACTGACTGGACTCTACCCTCACACTGACTGGACTCTACCCACACTGACTGGACTCTACACACACTGACTGGACTCTACCCACACTGACTGGACTCTACCCACACACTCACTGGACTCTACCCACACTGACTGGACTCTACCCACACTGACTGGACTCTACCCACACTGACTGGACTCTACCCCCACACTGACTGGACTCTACCCCCACACTCACTGGACTCTACCCACACTGACTGGACTCTACCCACACACTCACTGGATTCTACCCACACTGACTGGACTCTACCCCCACACTGACTGGACTCTACCCTCACACTCACTGGACTCTACCCACACTGACTGGACTCTACCCACACACTCACTGGACTCTACCCACACTGACTGGACTCTACCCACACTCACTGGACTCTACCCACACTGACTGGACTCTACCCACACTGACTGGACTCTACCCACACTCACTGGACTCTACCCACACTGACTGGACTCTACCCACACTGACTGGACTCTACCCACACTGACTGGACTCTACCCACACTGACTGGACTCTACCCTCACTGACTGGACTCTACCCCCACACTGACTGGACTCTACCCACACTGACTGGACTCTACCCTCACACTGACTGGACTCTACCCACACACTGACTGGACTCCACCCACACTGACTGGACTCTACCCACACTGACTGGACTCTACCCACACTGACTGGACTCTACCCACACACTGACTGGACTCTACCCCCACACGGACTGGACTCTACCCCCACACTCACTGCACTCTACCCCCACACTCACTGGACTCTACCCATACTCACTGGACTCTACCCACACACTCACTGGACTCTACCCACACTGACTGGACTCTACCCACACTGACTGGACTCTACCCTCACACTCACTGCACTCTACCCACACTGACTGGACTCTACCCACCCGCACACTGACTGGACTCTACCCACACTGACTGGACTCTACCCCCACACTGACTAGACTCTACCCACACTGACTGGACTCTACCCACACTGACTGGACTCTACACCCACACTGACTGGACTCTACCCACACTGACTGGACTCTACCCACACTGACTGGACTCTACCCACACACTGACTGGACTCTACCCACACACTGACAGGACTCTACCCCCACACTGACTGGACTCTACCCACACTGACTGGACTCTACCCACACTGACTGGACTCTACCCACACTGACTGGACTCTACCCACACTGACTGGACTCTACCCCCACTGACTGGACTCTACCCACACTGACTGGCCTCTACCCTCACACTGACTGGACTCTACCCACACTGACTGGACTCTACACACACTGACTGGACTCTACCCACACTGACTGGACTCTACCCACACACTCACTGGACTCTACCCACACTGACTGGACTCTACCCACACTGACTGGACTCTACCCACACTGACTGGACTCTACCCCCACACTGACTGGACTCTACCCCCACACTCACTGGACTCTACCCACACTGACTGGACTCTACCCACACACTCACTGGACTCTACCCACACTGACTGGACTCTACCCACACTGACTGGACTCTACCCTCACACTCACTGCACTCTACCCACACTGACTGGACTCTACCCACACACTCACTGGACTCTACCCACACTGACTGGACTCTACCCACACTCACTGGACTCTACCCACACTGACTGGACTCTACCCACACTGACTGGACTCTACCCACACTCACTGGACTCTACCCACACTCACTGGACTCTACCCACACTGACTGGACTCTACCCACACTGACTGGACTCTACCCACACTGACTGGACTCTACCCACACTGACTGGACTCTACCCACACTGACTGGACTCTACCCCCACACTGACTGGACTCTACCCACACTGACTGGACTCTACCCTCACACTGACTGGACTCTACCCACACACTGACTGGACTCCACCCACACTGACTGGACTCTACCCACACTGACTGGACTCTACCCTCACACTGACTGGACTCTACCCCCACTGACTGGACTCTACCCACACTGACTGGACTCTACCCACACACTGACTTGACTCTACCCACACACTGACTGGACTCTACCCACACTGACTGGACTCTACCCTCACACTGACTGGACTCTACCCACACATGACTGGACTCTACCCACACTGACTGGACTCTACCCACACTGACTGGACTCCACCCACACTGACTGGACTCTACCCACACTGACTGGACTCTACCCACACTGACTGGACTCTACCCCACACTGACTGGACTCTACCCCCACACTGACTGGACTCTACCCACACTGACTGGACTCTACCCACACTGACTGGACTCTACCCACACTGACTGGACTCTACCCACACTGACTGGACTCTACCCCACACTGACTGGACTCTACCCCACACTGACTGGACTCTACCCACACTGACTGGACTCTACCCACACTCACTGGACTCTACCCACACTGACTGGACTCTACCCACACTGACTGGACTCTACCCACACTGACTGGACTCTACCCACACTGACTGGACTCTACCCACACTGACTGGACTCTACCCACACACTCACTGGACTCTACCCACACTGACTGGACTCTACCCACACTGACTGGACTCTACCCACACTGACTGGACTCTACCCACACTGACTGGACTCTACCCACACTGACTGGACTCTACCCACACTGACTGGACTCTACCCCCACACTGACTGGACTCTACCCACACTGACTGGACTCTACCCTCACACTGACTGGACTCTACCCCCACACTGACTGGACTCCACCCACACTGACTGGACTCTACCCACACTGACTGGACTCTACCCTCACACTGACTGGACTCTACCCACACTGACTGGACTCTACCCACACTGACTGGACTCTACCCACACACTGACTGGACTCTACCCACACACTGACTGGACTCTACCCTCACACTGACTGGACTCTACCCACACACTGACTGGACTCCACCCACACTGACTGGACTCTACCCACACTGACTGGACTCTACCCACACTGACTGGACTCTACCCACACTGACTGGACTCTACCCCCACACTGACTGGACTCTACCCACCCGCACACTGACTGGACTCTACCCACACTGACTGGACTCTACCCCCACACTGACTGGACTCTACCCACACTGACTGGACTCTACCCACACTGACTGGACTCTACACCCACACTGACTGGACTCTACCCACACTGACTGGACTCTACCCACACTGACTGGACTCTACCCACACACTGACTGGACTCTACCCACACACTGACTGGACTCTACCCCCACACTCACTGGACTCTACCCACACTCACTGGACTCTACCCACACTGACTGGACTCTACCCACACTGACTGGACTCTACCCACACTGACTGGACTCTACCCACACTGACTGGACTCTACCCCACACTGACTGGACTCTACCCACACTGACTGGACTCTACCCACACTGACTGGACTCTACCCACACTGACTGGACTCTACCCACACACTCACTGGACTCTACCCACACTGACTGGACTCTACCCACACTGACTGGACTCTACCCACACTCACTGGACTCTACCCACACTGACTGGACTCTACCCACACTGACTGGACTCTACCCACACTGACTGGACTCTACCCACACTGACTGGACTCTACCCACACTGACTGGACTCTACCCCCACACTGACTGGACTCTACCCACACTGACTGGACTCTACCCTCACACTGACTGGACTCTACCCACACACTGACTGGACTCTACCCACACTGACTGGACTCTACCCACACTGACTGGACTCTACCCCACACTGACTGGACTCTACCCCCACTGACTGGACTCTACCCACACTGACTGGACTCTACCCACACACTGACTGGACTCTACCCACACTGACTGGACTCTACCCACACACTGACTGGACTCTACCCACACACTGACTGGACTCTACCCCACACTGAATGGACTCTACCCACACACTGACTGGACTCTACCCACACTGACTGGACTCTACCCACACTCACTGGACTCTACCCACACTCACTGGACTCTACCCACACTCACTGGACTCTACCGACACACTCACTGGGTTCTACCCACACTGACTGGACTCTACCCACACTGACTGGACTCTACCCACACTGACTGGACTCTACCCACACTTACTGGACTCTACCCACACTGACTGGACTCTACCCTCACTGACTGGACTCTACCCCCACACTGACTGGACTCTACCCACACTGACTGGACTCTACCCTCACACTGACTGGACTCTACCCCCACACTGACTGGACTCCACCCACACTGACTGGACTCTACCCACACTGACTGGACTCTACCCTCACACTGACTGGACTCTACCCCCACTGACTGGACTCTACCCACACTGACTGGACTATACCCACACACTGACTGGACTCTACCCACACACTGACTGGACTCTACCCTCACACTGAATGGACTCTACCCACACACTGACTGGACTCTACCCACACTGACTGGACTCTACCCACACTGACTGGACTCTACCCACACTGACTGGACTCTACCCACACTGACTGGACTCTACCCACACTGACTGGACTCTACCCACCCGCACACTGACTGGACTCTACCCACACTGACTGGACTCTACCCCCACACTGACTAGACTCTACCCACACTGACTGGACTCTACCCACACTGACTGGACTCTACACCCACACTGACTGGACTCTACCCACACTGACTGGACTCTACCCACACTGACTGGACTCTACCCACACACTGACTGGACTCTACCCACACACTGACAGGACTCTACCCCCACACTGACTGGACTCTACCCACACTCACTGGACTCTACCCACACTGACTGGACTCTACCCACACTGACTGGACTCTACACCCACTGACTGGACTCTACCCACACTGACTGGACTCTACCCTCACACTGACTGGACTCTACCCACACTGACTGGACTCTACACACACTGACTGGACTCTACCCACACTGACTGGACTCTACCCACACACTCACTGGACTCTACCCACACTGACTGGACTCTACCCACACTGACTGGACTCTACCCACACTCACTGGACTCTACCCACACTGACTGGACTCTACCCACACTGACTGGACTCTACCCACACTGACTGGACTCTACCCACACTGACTGGACTCTACCCTCACTGACTGGACTCTACCCCCACACTGACTGGACTCTACCCACACTGACTGGACTCTACCCTCACACTGACTGGACTCTACCCACACACTGACTGGACTCCACCCACACTGACTGGACTTTACACACACTGACTGGACTCTACCCTCACACTGACTGGACTCTACCCCCACTGACTGGACTCTACCCACACTGACTGGACTCTACCCACACACTGACTGGACTCTACCCACACTGACTGGACTCTACCCACACACTGACTGGACTCTACCCACACACTGACTGGACTCTACCCTCACACTGAATGGACTCTACCCACACACTGACTGGACTCTACCCACACTGACTGGACTCTACCCACACTGACTGGACTCCACCCACACTGACTGGACTCTACCCACACTGACTGGACTCTACCCACACTGACTAGACTCTACCCACACTGACTGGACTCTACCCCCACACTGACTGGACTCTACCCACACTGACTGGACTCTACCCACACTGACTGGACTCTACACCCACACTGACTGGACTCTACCCACACTGACTGGACTCTACCCACACTGACTGGACTCTACCCACACACTGACTGGACTCTACCCACACACTGACAGGACTCTACCCCCACACTGACTGGACTCTACCCACACTGACTGGACTCTACCCACACTCACTGGACTCTACCCACACTGACTGGACTCTACCCACACTGACTGGACTCTACCCTCACACTGACTGGACTCTACCCCCACACTCACTGGACTCTACCCACACTGACTGGACTCTACCCACACTCACTGGACTCTACCCACACTGACTGGACTCTACCCACACTGACTGGACTCTACCCACACTCACTGGACTCTACCCACACTCACTGGACTCTACCCACACTCACTGGACTCTACCCACACTCACTGGACTCTACCCACACACTCACTGGACTCTACCCACACTGACTGGACTCTACCCACACTGACTGGACTCTACCCACACTGACTGGACTCTACCCACACTTACTGGACTCTACCCACACTGACTGGACTCTACCCTCACTGACTGGACTCTACCCCCACACTGACTGGACTCTACCCACACTGACTGGACTCTACCCTCACACTGACTGGACTCTACCCCCACACTGACTGGACTCCACCCACACTGACTGGACTCTACCCACACTGACTGGACTCTACCCTCACACTGACTGGACTCTACCCCCACTGACTGGACTCTACCCACACTGACTGGACTCTACCCACACACTGACTGGACTCTACCCACACACTGACTGGACTCTACCCTCACACTGAATGGACTCTACCCACACACTGACTGGACTCTACCCACACTGACTGGACTCTACCCACACTGACTGGACTCTACCCACACTGACTGGACTCTACCCACACTGACTGGACTCTACCCTCACTGACTGGACTCTACCCCCACACTGACTGGACTCTACCCACACTGACTGGACTCTACCCTCACACTGACTGGACTCTACCCACACACTGACTGGACTCCACCCACACTGACTGGACTCTACCCACACTGACTGGACTCTACCCCACACTGACTGGACTCTACCCCCACTGACTGGACTCTACCCACACTGACTGGACTCTACCCACACACTGACTGGACTCTACCCACACACTGACTGGACTCTACCCACACACTTACTGGACTCTACCCTCACACTGAATGGACTCTACCCACACAGTGACTGGACTCTACCCACACTGACTGGACTCTACCCACACTGGCTGGACTCTACCCACACTGACTGGACTCCACCCACACTGACTGGACTCTACCCACACTGACTGGACTCTACCCACACTGACTAGACTCTACCCACACTGACTGGACTCTACCCCCACACTGACTGGACTCTACCCACACTGACTGGACTCTACCCACACTGACTGGACTCTACACCCACACTGACTGGACTCTACCCACACTGACTGGACTCTACCCACACTGACTGGACTCTACCCACACACTGACTGGACTCTACCCACACACTGACAGGACTCTACCCCCACACTGACTGGACTCTACCGACACTGACTGGACTCTACCCACACTCACTGGACTCTACCCACACTGACTGGACTCTACCCACACTGACTGGACTCTACCCTCACACTGACTGGACTCTACCCCCACACTCACTGGACTCTACCCACACTGACTGGACTCTACCCACACTCACTGGACTCTACCCACACTGACTGGACTCTACCCACACTGACTGGACTCTACCCACACTCACTGGACTCTACCCACACTCACTGGACTCTACCCACACACTCACTGGACTCTACCCACACTGACTGGACTCTACCCACACTGACTGGACTCTACCCACACTGACTGGACTCTACCCACACTGACTGGACTCTACCCTCACACTGACTGGACTCTACCCCCACTGACTGGACTCTACCCACACTGACTGGACTATACCCACACACTGACTGGACTCTACCCACACACTGACTGGACTCTACCCTCACACTGAATGGACTCTACCCACACACTGACTGGACTCTACCCACACTGACTGGACTCTACCCACACTGACTGGACTCTACCCACACTGACTGGACTCTACCCACACTGACTGGACTCTACCCTCACACTGACTGGACTCTACCCCCACACTCACTGGACTCTACCCACACTGACTGGACTCTACCCACACTCACTGGACTCTACCCACACTGACTGGACTCTACCCACACTGACTGGACTCTACCCACACTCACTGGACTCTACCCACACTCACTGGACTCTACCCACACTCACTGGACTCTACCCACACACTCACTGGACTCTACCCACACTGACTGGACTCTACCCACACTGACTGGACTCTACCCACACTGACTGGACTCTACCCACACTGACTGGACTCTACCCTCACACTGACTGGACTCTACCCCCACTGACTGGACTCTACCCACACTGACTGGACTATACCCACACACTGACTGGACTCTACCCACACACTGACTGGACTCTACCCTCACACTGAATGGACTCTACCCACACACTGACTGGACTCTACCCACACTGACTGGACTCTACCCACACTGACTGGACTCTACCCACACTGACTGGACTCTACCCACACTGACTGGACTCTACCCTCACTGACTGGACTCTACCCCCACACTGACTGGACTCTACCCACACTGACTGGACTCTACCCTCACACTGACTGGACTCTACCCACACACTGACTGGACTCCACCCACACTGACTGGACTCTACCCACACTGACTGGACTCTACCCTCACACTGACTGGACTCTACCCCCACTGACTGGACTCTACCCACACTGACTGGACTCTACCCACACACTGACTGGACACTACCCACACACTGACTGGACTCTACCCACACACTTACTGGACTCTACCCTCACACTGAATGGACTCTACCCACAAACTGACTGGACTCTACCGACACTGACTGGACTCTACCCACACTGACTGGACTCTACCCACACTGACTGGATTCCACCCACACTGACTGGACTCTACCCACACTGACTGGACTCTACCCACACTGACTAGACTCTACCCACACTGACTGGACTCTACCCCCACACTGACTGGACTCTACCCACACTGACTGGACTCTACCCACACTGACTGGACTCTACCCACACTGACTGGACTCTACCCACACACTGACTGGACTCTACCCACACACTGACAGGACTCTACCCCCACACTGACTGGACTCTACCCACACTGACTGGACTCTACCCACACTCACTGGACTCTACCCACACTGACTGGACTCTACCCACACTGACTGGACTCTACCCTCACACTGACTGGACTCTACCCCCACACTCACTGGACTCTACCCACACTGACTGGACTCTACCAACACTCACTGGACTCTACCCACACTGACTGGACTGTACCCACACTGACTGGACTCTATCTGGATTCTATCTATCCTGTTGCCTAGTCCCCTACCTATATTTAAATGCTGTAGTTTAAATGCTGTAAAATTCCCTCGTACCCCATCACACGACTCGGTGCTGGTACTTCCTGTGTATAGCCATGTTATTTTCTACTTCCTGTATATAGCCATGTTATTTTCTCCTCCCTGTATATAGCCATGTTATTTTATACTTCCTGTATATAGCCATGTTATTTTCTCCTCCCTGTATATAGCCATGTTATTTTATACTTCCTGTATATAGCCATGTTATTTTCTACTTCCTGTATATAGCCATGTTATTTTATACTTCCTGTATATAGCCATGTTATTTTCTACTTCCTGTATATAGCCATGTTGTTTTCTACTTCCTGTATATAGCCATGTTGTTTTCTACTTCTTGTATATAGCCATGTTATTTTATACTTCCTGTATATAGCCATGTTGTTTTCTACTTCCTGTATATAGCCATGTTGTTTTCTACTTCTTGTATATAGCCATGTTATTTTATACTTCCTGTATATAGCCATGTTATTTAATACTTCCTGTATATAGCCATGTTATATTCTACTTCCTGTATATAGCCATGTTGTTTTCTACTTCCTGTATATAGCCATGTTGTTTTCTACTTCCTGTATATAGCCATGTTATTTTCTACTTCCTGTATATAGCCATGTTGTTTTCTACTTCCTGTATATAGCCATGTTATTTTCTACTTCCTGTATATAGCCATGTTGTTTTCTACTTCCTGTATATAGCCATGTTATTTTCTACTTCCTGTATATAGCCATGTTGTTTTCTACTTCCTGTATATAGCCATGTTATTTTCTACTTCCTGTATATAGCCATGTTGTTTTCTACTTCCTGTATATAGCCATGTTGTTTTCTACTTCCTGTATATAGCCATGTTATTTTCTACTTCCTGTATATAGCCATGTTGTTTTCTACTTCCTGTATATAGCCATGTTATTTTTATTCACTAAATATGTATTCCTCTTGTCACTATTTGCTTATTCTATTTTATACAAATCTTTATCTGTAACTCTGTTGGGAAGTAAGCATGTCACTGTTAGTGTGCACGTGTCATGAATGAGCAATATATTTAAAGTGCCTTTGAACGGGGTGTGGTAGTAGGTACCAGGCGCACCCGGTTTGAGTGTGTCAAGAACTGCAATGCTGCTGTTTTTTTTCTTCTCTCACTCTGAACAGTGTCCTGTGTGTATCAAGAATGGTCCACCACCCGAAGGACTGGTATACTCGGTGTGGTTCACCTTCACACTCCATGTATTGTTCCTATTGAAAACGGACTCTATCCACATTTCTGTCCACACAGAGTTGCCTACGCCTCTCAGACTGTGGTGTTAATATAGCCCTGTTATCACCAACCTGCACACTACACTGAAAACCCTGCTGCTGAAGAAGCCTAGAGACTCTAGTCTGAAGGCCTTGATCATCGCCAGGCCAGGGAGGCTTTGAAGTTAAACGTTTCACTGAGTAATCAACCCTTTTGTGATATTCCATCTTCACCCCACTCAAAACACTTCCTGATAATGCACTGACATGTAACCAAAACATGTCCTCATTACATTCCCTATAGTGGTAAATTAAATAGGGTGCACTATATAGGGAATAGGGTGCACTATATAGGGAATAGGGTGCACTATATAGGGAATAGGGTGCACTATATAGGGAATAGGGTGCACTATATAGGGAATAGGGTGCACTATATATAGGGAATAGGGTGCACTATATAGGGAATAGGGTGCACTATATAGGGAATAGGGTGCACTATATAGGGAATAGGGTGCACTATATAGGGAATAGGGTGCACTATATAGGGAATAGGGTGCACTATATATAGGGAATAGGGTGCACTATATATAGGGAATAGGGTGCACTATATAGGGAATAGGGTGCACTATATATAGGGAATAGGGTGCACTATATATAGGGAATAGGGTGCACTATATAGGGTATAGGGTGCACTATATAGGGAATAGGGTACACTATGTAGGGAATAGGGTGCACTATATATAAGGAATAGGGTACACTATGTAGGGAATAGGGTGCACTATATATAAGGAATAGGGTGCACTATATAGGGAATAGGGTGCACTATATAGGGAATAGGGTGCACTATATAGGGAATAGGATGCACTATATATAAGGAATAGGGTGCACTATATAGGGAATAGGGTGCACTATATAGGGAATAGGGTGCACTATATAGGGAATAGGGTGCACTATATGGGGAATAGGGTGCACTATATAGGGAATAGGGTGCACTATATAGGGAATAGGGTGCACTATATAGGGAATACGGTGCACTATATAAGGAATAGGGTGCACTATATATAGGGAATAGGGTGCACTATATAGGGAATACGGTGCACTATATAGGGAATACGGTGCACTATATAGGGAATAGGGTGCACTATATAAGGAATAGGGTGCACTATATATAGGGAATAGGGTGCACTATATAGGGAATAGGGTGCACTATATAGGGAATAGGGTGCACTATATAGGGAATAGGGTGCACTATATAAGGAATAGGGTGCACTATATAGGAAATAGGGTGCCATTTGGGACACATTTTCAGAAATGGTGCAGTCAGACTACCTACCTACAGTGCCTTCATAAAGTATTCCTACCCCTTGACTTATTTTGTTGTGTTACAGCCTGAATTAAAAATGTCTTAAATAGATTTGTATTTCACACACATCTACACACAATACCCTCATAATGACAGTGTTTTTAGAAGTGTTGGCAAATTTATTGAAAATTAAATACAGAAATATCTAATTTACGTATGTATTCACACCCCAGAGCATGTTTAGCATCACTCTGCCAGCGATTACAGCTGTGAGTCTTTCTGGGTAAGTCTCTAAGAGCTATGCACACCTGGACTGTACAATATTTGCACATTATTCTTTAAAGAATTCTTTAAGCTGTCAATTTGGTTGTTGAACACTGCTAGACAGCCATTTGCAAGTCTTGCCATAGATTTTGAAGCCGATTTAAGTGAAAACTCTTAACTAGGCAACTCAAGAACATTCAATGTCGTCTTGGTAAGCAACTCCAGTGTAGATTTGGCCTTGTGCTTTAGGTTATTGTCCTGCTAAAAAGTGAATTTGTCTCCCGGTGTCTGTTGGAAAGCAGACTGAACCAGGTTTTCCTCTAGGATTATGCCTGTGCTTGGCTCTATTCCGTTTATTTTTTATCTTAAACTCCTTGCAGATGACAAGCAAAACCATAACATGATGCAGCCACCACCATGCTTGAAAATATGAAGAGTGGTACCAGGTGATGTGTTGGATTTGCCCCAAACATAATGCTTTGTATTCAGGACATAAAGTTAATTTATTTACCACATTTATTGCAGTTTTACTTTAGTACCTTGTTGCAAACAGGATGCATGTTTTGGAATATTTGTGTTCTGTACAGGCTTCCTTCTTTTCACTCTGTCGTTTAGGTTAGTATTGTGGAGTAACTACAATGTTGTTGATCCATCCTCAGTTTTCTCCCATCACAGCCATTAAACTCTGTAACTGTTTTAAAGTCACCATTGGCCTCATGGTGAAATCCCTGAGCGGTTTCCTTCCTCTCCGGCAACTGAGTTAGGAAGGACGCCTGTATCTTTGTAGTGACTGGGTGTATCGATATACCATCCATAGTGTAATTAATAACTTCACCATGCTCAAGGGATATTCAATGTCTGCTTTTTATTGTATTTTTACCCATCTACCAATAGGTGCCCTTCTTTGCAATTCACTCGAAAACCTCCCTGGTCTTTGTGTTTGAAATTCACTGCTCGACTGAGGGACCTTACAGATAATTGTATGTGGTGGGGGTACAGAGATGAGGTAGTCATTAAAAAATCATGGTAAACACTATTATTGAACACAGAGTGATTCCATACAACTTATTATATGACTTGGTAAGCACATGTTTACTCCTGGACTTATTTAGGCTTAACAAAGGAGTTGAATACTTATTGACTCATCACATTTCAGCTTTACATTTTTCATTCATTTGTAAAACATTTTAAAAAAAAAATTAATTCCACTTTGACATGTTGGGGTATTGTGTGTAGGCCAGTCACAAAACATCTCAATTTAATCCATTTTAAATTCAGGCTGTTACACACAACAACAAAAAAAAAGATTTAGAAAACGTCCAAGGTGTGTGAATACTTTCTGAAGGCACTGTATGTCCTCTCAATACGTCTACATTCTCTATAAAACATACATGATGGAACCAATTGTAACTCTGACAAAATGGAGGTAATGCATTTCAATGGTCTTCGAGAGTTGTGCAGTGACAGAAATACTTACATTTCACATATTTTTTCCACACTTCAATTTTTTTTTTTTTTTAAATCAACATTGGTTTTGTACGACCTGTATTTATTAGGAATGTTTCTGTGACTGTGTCAAATCAAACAGACAAGGCCTAACTAACCAAACACCTGCGGACAGCATCGTCAACCCATGGGACTCTTTTATAATGAGACTCAGTGTGCGTCCCAAACGGAATTCTATTTCCTTTATCGCCCCCCCTATGAGCCTTGGTCAAAACGTAGTGCACTATAAAGGGAATAAGGGTACCATTTGGGACGGACCCTCAGCTGGGTCCTTTCTTCCTGTTGTCTATATCACCGGAGGGTTTCGTCTCAGAACCCCACAATGACACAACCACAATCCCAATCCCAGGCTGCTGACGGCTAGCTCCAGTCCTGCCTCTTTACATCTAAAAGCATATTTAACTTTTTACTCATCCATTGACAGGCTGTGTGAGCTGGTGAGCAGTAAGACCCTAAGCCAGGCCCAGATTAGCTTTAAGGGGATAAAGCAGTGAATTAAAGCCCACACATACCTCCTCTTCTCCCTCCTCTCCTCTCCTTCTCCCTGGCCTCTGTTGTTCCCAGGGCCACCATACATACTTCCAGAGCTAGGGACCATTCTTTTGAAACCAGGAACCAACGGCATTTTGGGTTTTAGGGGGGGAGGATTTAGGGACGGGAGTCATTTAAACATTGGGGGACAAAAGTAGTGTCAGGGTGAACAAGAGAATGGTTCTGTTCCTTTGTAACCTACTAATCTCTGGTACCGGTCTGGAGGATTTGGACCTGTGGTTGGGGGGGGGGTAACTTCTGGTCACATGTTGGTGGGTTTGTTCCTATGAAAACAACTCATATGTGAACTTCACACACACACACCTATACATAAACAAGACTCCTTTTTTTTCCCACAGCTAGAATTGTGATAATTATACGTTGAATTGATTCTCCATAATTGTTCATTTAACTTTTATTTAACCAGGGTCTCATTTACAAGAGTGCCCAGGGAACAATAATCAACAGAATCAGTCTCAAAAACCACACAATAAATGTAGAATGACACATTATAACAAATCAAATAAAAAAAATTTTAAAAGCGACAGATAAAAGTAGACATCAACCAAAAGAAGTGCAGTTGTCCTTCGCCACGTTCCTCACCAAAGTCCCATACTGACCCTTCCAGACCGGAGAGTCAAGCCTCAGAATGGCCTGCTGTTTATTCCATGTGCTAGGGCCACAATAACAATACTACACAAAAATATAATCGCAACATGCAACAATTTCAAAGATTTTACTGAGTTACAGTTCATATAAGGAAATCAGTTCATTTAAATAAATTCATTAGGCCCTAATCAATTTCACATGACTGGGAATACAGATATGCATCTGTTGATCACAGATACCTTAAAACAAAGGTAGTGGCGTCGATCAGAAAACCAGTCAGTATCTGGTGTGACCCTACATTTGTCTCATGCAGCGCGACACATCTCCTTTGCATAGAGTTGAACCAGGCTGTTGATTGTGGCCTGTAAAATGGTGTCCAACTCCTCTTCAATGGCTGTGCGGAGTTGCTGGATATTGGCGTGAACTGGAACACGCTGTCATACATGTCGATCCAGAGCATCCCAAACATGCTCAATGGGTGACATGTCTGGTGAGTATGCAGGTCGTGGAAGAACGGGTACATTTTCAGCTTCTAGGAATTGTGTACAGATCCTTGTTGCATGGGGGCTGTGCATTATCATGCTGAAACATGAGGTGATGGCGGAGGATGAATGGCACAACAATGGGCCTCGGGATCTCGTCACGGCATCTCTGGGCATTCAAATTGTCATCGATAAAATACAATTGTGTTTGTTGTCTGTAGCTTATGCCTGCCTATAACCATAACCCCACCGCCACTCTGTTCACAACGTTGACATCAACAAACTGCTCGCCCTTTACGATGTCATACACACGGTCTGCGGTTGTGAGGCCGGTTGGACATACTACCAAATTCTTTAAAAACTATGTTGGAAAACTATGCTTATAGTAGAGGAATTAACATTCAATTATCTGGCAACAGCTCTGGTGGCCATTCTTGCAGTCAACATGCCAATTGCAATCTCCCTGAAAACTTGAGACATCTATGGCATTGTGTTGTGTGACAAAATTGCACATTTTAGACTGGCCTTTTATTGTCCCCAGCACAAGGTGCACCTGTGTAATGTTCATGCTGTTTAATCAGCTTCTTGATATGCCACACCTGTCAGGTGGATGGATTATCTTGGCAAAGGAGAAATGCAGGAATGTAAACAAATCTGTGCACAACATTTGAGAGAAATAAGCTTTTTGTGCATATAGAACATTTCTGGCATCTTTTATTTCAGCTCATGAAAAATGGGACCAAAACTTTATATTTTAGTATAAAATCAATCTTCCCAAACTCTGTGGAGTTATTTCCCCATTATAGAATATAAACCTGTGAATAATACATGTTAATATTATATTTGGTGTTATTATCAAACAATGTTTCATTAGAAAAATGAATATCTATCGATGTTGGCTATGAAATTTATAATGAAAACTCTACAAGGAAAAAATAGCTTGGCTAAGTCAGAAGTTATGCTTTCTCTTATGGTTGGTTAGCTTCGATAGCCCCCTCTATTCCACGGTTATACTAGGCTACAATCAGTAGGATACTATTTTAAAACGAGCTATATGTACTCTACCAAATGTTACCCCCCCCCCCCCCACTGCTTTACATCTCTTTATGAATAGGGATAATGAGAACAGTCAGAAAATATGATATGGACAGATGTAGATGGGTACCGAAGGGGGCGACCACTCCACGCACACCCCTTTTCTCCTCCATGGTACGAACCGGTTTTGTAAATCGTGAGTTCTCTGCTTGGTTGCCATTCCTCGGCTGTGCTGCTGGTTTGCAGCTTCACCACTCTCTCTGTGCACTGTGTGACTCAACGTGTGACTGTGTTTAGGGACTTATTCCTGCCATTTATCTCCGATTCTTCAGCTCTTCATTTCTTCTGTTTTGTTTTTTCTGACCACAAATAGGCCCGCGGGTTTATGTAGTAGTTTTTATTTTATTATTATTATTATTATACATAAACTGCGTTTCCATTGATCCCCTTCGGTTTGTGATGGCGATACGTTTCTGTTCCGCGACTCCGGCAGTGATGAGGAGAGAGCTGTTTTGATCTACACTTCTAACGGAAGAAATAACAACTCTACCGGAACGGAAATCATTTTCTAGTCTTGGGGCGATTCATTCCAAATAACGACGTGTATACGTTGGATGTGTCTTCGGAATGGTAAGGATATTTATTAGGGAAATGTGCATGATGTTGCAAAACAGCTGTACGCGAGCATCATGCAGCAGAAATTGCGTACAGGGGCTCGGGCTCCGGTTGAATCCAAATGATTTATCGGTTGAAGTCCCGGATCGTGAACGTTAAACTGCAGATAAGAATTCTCATCGCTAGTCTACCCAAGGAGCCCCATTTCAGAGCTGTTCATGTACTTTAACGACTGGAGAATGCTGAATTGTGCATTTTGACACAGATAGGATAATGCACGGTTTTTGGTAGACTACTGTACGGTCCCTGTGTAGCGGATAAGACGTTGGTCATTTACCGGGCTACCGTAGCTTTACCGACAGGGTTGCCTGAATTGTGTCTAGGTACAAAGCCGATGTCTACGTCGTGTCGGGTTGAATACACTTGAATTTGATCTAATGTTTCACAATGTATCTCTTCGATTTCTTTAGAAATGTGTGTCAGGGGGTGATTGAGTCGGTGCAGACAACACGGTGAACCATTTTGCGTGGGGTAGGTGGCTGAAAAATCCTGGCTGAGAAAACCCTCAACTCCCTTTTCTTATACCGACGCGGAGTTCAGGGTACCTCAGCTACCTAAAGACAAGAATCAATTCCAATAGTCTGAATCCTGATGAGGATGAAGTCGGATGATCAATGGAACCTATAATAGATATGACAGAAATGTACTGTATATTTTCATAGTACTTTTACTGGCAAGGTTTTTTCCTTAGCTGCGATATAACAGCACATACTAGACTCTATGCGACTTGGGTGGCCATGTCATTTTAATATCACTAGGCTTTGCTCCCCAATGCTAATAATATCTATTTAATAATATTATGGACTTAAGACTTCCAGAAGATTTTAATCAATCAATTACATCAATCACTGCTACACCATTTAGCCTATATAACATTAACTTTGTTCAATACTGAAATATCTGAATTATCAAAAGCTTTAAATCATCTAGGGAATTGTTTATTACAATGGTTTATTTTATTGCAGGTTCAAAGAACTTAATGAGTGATTATTTTTGTTGTTGTTGGCTACTCTTGTGTTGTTTAAGCTGTTTGAAGTGTCATAATTAACGCTTCATAGTAATTTCCAATTGTTTAATTGATATTGGGAAATAAACAGCATTGCTTGGTTGGTTATTGTTATGAGAAAAGCATACTGATACACACACACACACACGCATGAACGCACGCACGCATGCACACACACACACACACACACACACACACACAGCATTTGGAAAGTATTCAGACCCCTTGACTTTTTCCACATTTTGTTACGTTACAGCCTTATTCTACAATGGATTAAATCGTTTCCCCCCCCATCAATCTACACACAATACCCCATAATGACATCACAATACCCCATAATGACATCACAATACCCCATAATGACATCACAATAATGACATCACAATACCCCATAATGACATCACAATACCCCATAATGACCAAGCAAAAACAAATTTTTGAAAATGTATTAAAAATAAAAAACTGAAATATCACATTTTATATTAGTACTCAGTACTTTGTTGAAGAACCTTTAGCAGTGATTACAGCCTCGAGTATTCGTGGGTATGACGCTACAAGCTTGGCACACCTGTATTTGGGGGAGTTTCTCCCATTCTTCTCTGCAGATCCTCTCAAGCTCTGTCAGGTTGGATGGAGAGCATTACTGCACAGCTATTTTCAGGTCTCTCCAGAAATGTTTGATCGGGTTCAAGTCTGGGTTCTGACTGGGCCACTCAAGGACATTCAGAGACTTGTCCCGAAGCCACTTTAGGTGCCTTTTAACAAACTCAAAGCAGGCTGTCATGTGCCTTTTTACTGACAAGTGGCTTCCGTCTGGCCACTCTACCATAAAGACCTGATTGGTGTAGTGATGCATAGATGTTTGTCCTTCTGGAAGGTTCTCCCATCTCCACAGAGGAACTCTGGAGCTCTGTCAGAGTGACCATCAGGTTCTTAGTCACCTCCCAGACCAAGGCCCTTCTCCCCCGATTGCTCAGTCTGGCTGGGCAGCCAGCTCTAGGAAGAGACTTGGTGGTTCCAAACTTCTTCCATTTAAGAATGATGGAGGCCACTGTGTTTTAGGGGACCTTCAACACTCATGAGTGGGCTCCTGAGTGGCACAGCGGTCTAAGGCACTGCATCTCTGTGCTAGAAGCATCCCTACAGACCCTGGTTCGATTCCAGGCTGTATCACACCCAGCCGTGATTGGGAGTCCCATAGGGCAGCGCACAATTGGCCCAGTGTCGTCTGGGTTAAGGTTTGGCCGGGGTAGGCCGTCATTGTAAATAAGAATTTGTTCTTAACTGACTTGACTAAATACTGCAACATTGTTTTGGTACCTTTCCCCAGATCTGTGCCTCGACACAATCATGTCTCGGAGCTCTACAGATAATTCCTTCGACCTCATGGCTTGGTTTTTGCTCTGACGTGTACTGTCAACTGTGGGACCTTATATAGAATAAGGCTGTGTAACGTAACAAAATGTGGAAAAAGTCAAGAGGTCAGGAAACTTTCCAAATGTGCTGTATATATACACACACACACACACACACACACACACACACACACACACACACACACACACACACACACACACACACACACACACACACACACACACACACACACACACACACACACACACTGAAACGGTATTAAAAAAAGGCTTCCCTGAATCACCTATCTGGTCCCAGGCATGTTGCATTCAGAGCCAGGCTTATTTCTGAAGGCTCCCAAGCCTCAGCCTCACATCATGTCCTCTTTTTGTTACCTCTGAATCAAACCCTCTGCTGGTAGTTGAGCTCCCTAAGAGCTAAGGGCTTCGCTGCTTTGTGCAAAAGCCCACAAGTGCTTCAATAGGCTGTAGTGGGTTCGGTGTCTTGACCTCAGGTCTACCGGGGGACTCAAGAGTTGTGCTCTGTGGAGGAAGAGAGGGAGTGAGGAGTTAAATGAGAAGTCCCGTCGGAGGTTGACCTTTGTTAGGAATGGCCTGTTTTCCCCGCGGCCGTAATTGTCCTGCTTGATGAGCAATGAGGGACGAGAGGGCCACAGCCTCGGCAGCAACACACACACACACACACACACACACACACACACACACACACACACACACACACACACACACACACACAGTCCTGGGCATGAAGACAAAACAATCTGGCTCATATCAGCTGCTTTTGTTCTGGTCGGGGTGATTTCTCTTTTGCAGAGAGGAATGAACTTCACTGCTGTGAAAAATATTATTTAAAATAAGATATTAAATAAGAATCAACATATTCAAATGTTTTGGTCTACTATCAAATTGCTGTACATTCACAATGCCCCAGAGTGTGGAGATTGGGCATCCAGCTGCAGTGCTGCCTGATTGGTTGGTTACATTTCATAAACCAATTGGCTTGTTTCAATTAATCTCAACAATAATGGAGAGAAAACAATGACTTGGTTCCATATCTCTCTCTCTCTCTCTCTCTCTCTCTCTCTCTCTCTCTCTCTCTCTCTCTCTCTCTCTCCTCCCTCCCTCTCTCTCTCTCTCTCTCTCTCTCTCTCTCTCTCTCTCTCTCTCTTCCCCCTCCCTCCCTCCCTCCTCTCCCCTCTCCCTCCCTCTCTCTGCCAGGAGTTAACCAGGGGATACTTATTATGTCATAATTGTTCATAAAACTTTACAGCCAAGTCATTTAGTAATTTGTGGTCAGGTCAATAAGGGTAGCTGCAAAGGTATTTTAACATTTAAGGAGGCCAGGCTTGAATTCAAAGGAAATTGACATGTATTTGTGAAATGCTGTACACCTCTATTTTACTTGTCTATAAATTGCCCTTAATACAGTCCCTCCACACCAATGCCAGACTCTGAAAGGAACTCTGGAACGCGAGAAAGCTGGAGCACAGGCCTATATCGTTTGTTGAGATAAACTGACACGTATTGGTGAAGTGCTGTGCACCTCTGCTTTACCTCATCCTGATTACCTCTAGTCTCTTGTGACAGATTTAACATTAGGTTCCCTGAGATTAGACTTCCTCAATCAATCAATCAATCAAATCAAATGTATTTATAAAGCCCTTCTTACATCAGCTGATGTCACAAAGTGCTGTACAGACACCCAGCCTAAAACCCCAAACAGCAAGCAATGCAGGTTTAGAAGCACGGTGGCTAGGAAAAACTCCCTAGTCTCTTGTGACAGATTTAACATTAGGTTCCCTGAGATTAGACTGCCCCTAAAATGTGTGATGCCAGGATGGAGGTTCCCCTTACCAGGCCTATATACAGTACCAGTCAAAAGTTTGGATACACCTACTCATTCCAGGGTTTTTCTTTATCAAAACTATGAAATAACACATATGGAATCATGTAGTAACCAAAAAAACTGTTAAAACAAATCAAAATATATTTTATATTTGAGATTCTTCAAAATAGCCACCCTTTGCCTTGATGACAGCTTTGCACACTCTTGGCTTTCTCTCAACCAGTTTCATGAGGTAGTCACCTGGAATGCATTTCAATTAACAGGTGTGCCTTGTTAAAAAGTTAATTTGTGGAATTTCTTTCCTTCTTAATGCGTTTGAGCCAATCAGTTGTGTTGTGACAAGTTAGGGGTGGTATACAGAAGATCACCCTATTTGGTAAAAGACCAAGTCCATATTATGGCAAGAACAGCTCCAATAAGCAAAAAGAAACAACAGTCCATCATTGCTTTAAGACATGACTGTCAGTCAATCAGGAAAATCTCAAGAACTTTGAACGTTTCTTCAAATGCAGTCGCAAAAACCATCAAGCGCTATGATGAAACTGTCTCTCATGAGGACCGCCACAGGAAAGGAAGACCCAGAGTTACCTCTGCTGCAGAGGATAAGTTCATTAGAGTTACCAGCCTCAGAAGTTGCAGCCCAAATAAATGCTTCACAGAGTTCAAGTAACCAACACATCTCAACATCAACTGTTCAGAGGAGACTGTGTGAATCAGGCCTTCATGGTCGAATTGCTGCAAAGAAACCACTACTAAAGGACACCAATAAGAAGAAAAAATCTATTTAAACTTTTTGGAGTCCTGACCAAATTTACATAGAAAATGTGAGTTATAGATCTGCCATTCTCATTTAAAAGCAAGTCTAAGAAGTGTTGATATGTTCTATGTGCACTATTTCTGTGCTTCCCGTTCTTAAGTTTAGTTTTTGCGTCTTTTACTTTCGGTTTTGTCCACAAGCTTCAAACAGCTGAAAATACAATATTTCTGGTTATATTGAAATAAATGTCTCAGTGGTTTAGATGGTACAATGATTCTCAGTGGTTTAGATGGTACACTGATTCTCAGTGGTTTAGATGGTACAGGGATTATATCCCTATATCCTGTCTGAGTTAAAGCACCTGAGTGATCAACATTCCCTGTGTCATTCAGTACCAGTCCTACCAGGCTGACGGTGTCAGTACCAGTCCTACCAGGCTGACGGTGTCAGTACCAGTCCTACCAGGCTGACGGTGTCAGTACCAGTCCTACCAGGCTGACGGTGTCAGTACCAGTCCTACCAGGCTCACGGTGTCAGTACCAGTCCTACCAGGCTGACGGTGTCAGTACCAGTCCTACCAGACTCATGGTGTCAGTACCAGTCCTACCAGACTCATGGTGTCAGTACCAGTCCTACCGGACTCATGGTGTCAGTACCAGTCCTACCAGGCTGACGGTGTCAGTACCAGTCCTACCAGACTCATGGTGTCAGTACCAGTCCTACCAGGCTGACGGTGTCAGTACCAGTCCTACCAGGCTCACGGTGTCAGTACCAGTCCTACCAGGCTCATGGTGTCAGTCAGTACCAGTCCTACCAGGCTGACGGTGTCAGTACCAGTCCTACCAGGCTCACGGTGTCAGTACCAGTCCTACCAGGCTCATGGTGTCAGTCAGTACCAGTCCTACCAGGCTCACGGTGTCAGTACCAGTCCTACCAGGCTCATGGTGTCAGTCAGTACCAGTCCTACCAGGCTCATGGTGTCAGTCAGTACCAGTCCTACCAGACTCATGGTGTCAGTACCAGTCCTACCAGGCTGACGGTGTCAGTACCAGTCCTACCAGGCTGACGGTGTCAGTCAGTACCAGTCCTACCAGGCTCACGGTGTCAGTACCAGTCCTACCAGGCTGACGGTGTCAGTACCAGTCCTACCAGGCTCACGGTGTCAGTATCAGTCCTACCAGGCTGACGGTGTCAGTACCAGTCCTACCAGGCTGACGGTGTCAGTACCAGTCCTACCAGGCTGACGGTGTCAGTACCAGTCCTACCAGGCTGACGGTGTCAGTACCAGTCCTACCAGACTCATGGTGTCAGTACCAGTCCTACCAGGCTGACGGTGTCAGTACCAGTCCTACCAGACTAACGGTGTCAGTACCAGTCCTACCAGGCTGACGGTGTCAGTCAGTACCAGTCCTACCAGGCTGACGGTGTCAGTACCAGTCCTACCAGGCTGACGGTGTCAGTACCAGTCCTACCAGACTCATGGTGTCAGTACCAGTCCTACCAGGCTGACGGTGTCAGTACCAGTCCTACCAGACTAACGGTGTCAGTACCAGTCCTACCAGGCTGACGGTGTCAGTCAGTACCAGTCCTACCAGGCTGACGGTGTCAGTACCAGTCCTACCAGGCTGACGGTGTCAGTACCAGTCCTACCAGGCTGACGGTGTCAGTCAGTACCAGTCCTACCAGGCTCATGGTGTCAGTCAGTACCAGTCCTACCAGGCTGACGGTGTCAGTACCAGTCCTACCAGGCTGACGGTGTCAGTACCAGTCCTACCAGGCTCATGGTGTCAGTACCAGTCCTACCAGGCTCATGGTGTCAGTACCAGTCCTACCAGGCTGACGGTGTCAGTCAGTACCAGTCCTACCAGGCTGACGGTGTCAGTACCAGTCCTACCAGGCTCATGGTGTCAGTACCAGTCCTACCAGGCTGACGGTGTCAGTCAGTACCAGTCCTACCAGGCTGACGGTGTCAGTCAGTACCAGTCCTACCAGGGTCATGGTGTCAGTACCAGTCCTACCAGGCTGACGGTGTCAGTACCAGTCCTACCAGGCTGACGGTGTCAGTACCAGTCCTACCAGGCTGACGGTGTCAGTACCAGTCCTACCAGGCTGACGGTGTCAGTCGTACCAGTCCTACCAGGCTGACGGTGTCAGTACCAGTCCTACCAGGCTGACGGTGTCAGTACCAGTCCTACCAGGCTGACGGTGTCAGTACCAGTCCTACCAGGCTGACGGTGTCAGTCAGTACCAGTCCTACCAGGCTCATGGTGTCAGTACCAGTCCTACCAGGCTGACGGTGTCAGTACCAGTCCTACCAGGCTGACGGTGTCAGTACCAGTCCTACCAGGCTGACGGTGTCAGTACCAGTCCTACCAGGCTCACGGTGTCAGTACCAGTCCTACCAGGCTGACGGTGTCAGTACCAGTCCTACCAGGCTGACGGTGTCAGTACCAGTCCTACCAGGCTGACGGTGTCAGTACCAGTCCTACCAGACTCATGGTGTCAGTACCAGTCCTACCAGGCTGACGGTGTCAGTACCAGTCCTACCAGGCTCATGGTGTCAGTACCAGTCCTACCAGGCTCATGGTGAGAGTAAGCAGGTTGCCTTTACAGCAGACCAGCTCAGCGCTTAGAGGGAGAGTTGGAAACTTGGAAACCGAACTTGAAACACGTGCTGGATGGATGTAGCCTATTCACACTGGCATGGCTTCATGCGTCAGCCAGGTCAATGGTACGGGAGCCAGGCCAATGGTACGTTAGCCAGGCCGATGGTACGGCAGCCAGGCCAATGGTACGGGAGCCAGGCCAATGGTACGTTAGCTAGGCCAATGGTACGGCAGCTAGGCCAATGGTACGGCAGCTAGGCCAATGGTACGTTAGCCAGGCCAATGGTACGGCAGCCAGGCCAATGGTACGTTAGCCAGGCCAATGGTACGGCAGCCAGGCCAACCTCCTACATCCTTTATAATTAAACATAATAATAATTGCCTGTCGTGAACTCACCAACCCCCTAACTAGAGCTGACTTTGGTGATATCTACTAGATACAGTAGACTCCTCCATTAGATAATAGATACAGCTATAGTAGACTCCTCCATTAGATAATAGATACAGCTATAGTAGACTCCTCCATTAGATAATAGATACAGCTATAGTAGACTCCTCCATTAGATAATAGATACAGCTACAGTAGACTCCTCCATTAGATAATAGATACAGCTACAGTAGACTCCTCCATTAGATAATAGATACAGTAGACTCCTCCATTAGATAATAGATACAGCTATAGTAGACTCCTCCATTAGATAATAGATATAGCTATAGTAGACTCCTCCATTAGATAATAGATACAGTAGACTCCTCCATTAGATAATAGATACAGCTACAGTAGACTCCTCCATTAGATAATAGATACAGTAGACTCCTCCATTAGATAATAGATACAGTAGACTCCTCCATTAGATAATAGATACAGCTACAGTAGACTCCTCCATTAGATACTAGATATAGTAGACTCCTCCATTAGATAATAGATACAGCTATAGTAGACTCCTCCATTAGATAATAGATACAGTAGACTCCTCCATTAAATAATAGATACAGCTATAGTAGACTCCTCCATTAGATAATAGATACAGCTATAGTAGACTCCTCCATTAGATAATAGATACAGCTACAGTAGACTCCTCCATTAGATAATAGATACAGTAGACTCCTCCATTAGATCATAGATACAGCTACAGTAGACTCCTCCATTAGATAATAGATACAGTAGACTCCTCCATTAGATAGATACAGCTACAGTAGACTCCTCCATTAGATAATAGATACAGTAGACTCCTCCATTAGATAATAGATACAGCTACAGTAGACTCCTCCATTAGATAATAGATACAGTAGACTCCTCCATTAGATAATAGATACAGTAGACTCCTCCATTAGATAATAGATACAGCTATAGTAGACTCCTCCATTAGATAATAGATACAGCTACAGTAGACTCCTCCATTAGATACTAGATATAGTAGACTCCTCCATTAGATAATAGATACAGCTATAGTAGACTCCTCCATTAGATAATAGATACAGTAGACTCCTCCATTAGATAATAGATACAGCTATAGTAGACTCCTCCATTAGATAGATACAGCTACAGTAGACTCCTCCATTAGATAATAGATACAGTAGACTCCTCCATTAGATAATAGATACAGCTACAGTAGACTCCTCCATTAGATAATAGATACAGTAGACTCCTCCATTAGATAATAGATACAGCTATAGTAGACTCCTCCATTAGATAATAGATACAGCTACAGTAGACTCCTCCATTAGATACTAGATATAGTAGACTCCTCCATTAGATAATAGATACAGCTATAGTAGACTCCTCCATTAGATAATAGATACAGTAGACTCCTCCATTAGATAATAGATACAGCTATAGTAGACTCCTCCATTAGATAATAGATACAGCTACAGTAGACGCCTCCATTAGATAATAGATATGTCTTAGGGGTCTATATATCATTGCCACTTTTTGTCAGGTAATGTATTAAGTTACTGTTAAAACCCTGTCTCCCCTTTCACCTTCCCAACATGGGACCTGTTAAAGGATGCTGTGATTGGAGGGAACGGGGGATGAGGAGAGGAGGAGTGGGAGGTGGAGTGGTGAGTGGGTTTCCCCCGGGGCACTATAGTTAGTCCAAGCTGCTTTCTTATATCCTGTTGATTTATAACACATACAGCTAATGGGGAGCCGTCACCATTACAGCTACTTACTGGACATGAAAGCTGGAAAAGGCATTGGCTCACATTGTTGTGGACAGACTGATTATAACTGACTCACAGATATTCTGTGATAGGTTTAGGACGATACAAGTCTGAATTGAAATCATAATTCCAACGTCCATGCTATGTGGATAACAGAAAAAGATTTTGAAATCCATCCCTCATAATATACCGTAAATGTGTTTTTGCTTTAATGCTGAGGGCGGTCTGCCAAATATTCAGTCTGTGTCCTTGGTGATCTAACTAAACTATTACTGTTTCAAAATCACATTTATTCAATTAACAATTTCCCACACATCTCAGCAAACCATCAACCCCACAAAATGTCCACAAATGTACTTTAATTTAATCCATTCCCATTCCCATGAATGTTGTATTGTTATCCAGCTCCGTGCC